>NC_081413.1:498906634-499208623 GCF_030272615.1 Cryptomeria japonica
GGTGCAGTAGGAGAGAGGAGAGTGGCTTCAAGGAGAGAGGGTGGAGAGGGGAGGCAGGCTCAGCAGGCTCACATATTGAGGGGTAGAGGTGGATTGCCTTTACAGGTGCCAATAGCACAGGTTCCCAGACAGGGGCAGGGACATGGACAGGGACAGGGGCATCCACAAGAGCAGTCATAGGTACAGGGATAGGGTGAGGGGGGAGAGGAGAAGGATGAGTTACTGGCTTTGAGGGAGATCTGCCAGGGATAGGCAGATGAGATCCAGGATCTCAAGCGGGAGAGGGATAGGCTCAGGAGATAGCGGAGGGACACTGAGTGGGAGAGGGATGCTTAAGATATGGATGCTAGTATGTACATGATGAAATGCCATATTTTTGTTCTTTTATGTTTTATATGTTATGCATATGAAATTGTGGATGTATGAAATGCAAATGAATATGATAATGCAAAGAACTATTTACAGAATGAGAATTTAAAATGTGCTAACATGTGTTGTGTGCAGGATGTGATGCAATTGTGATATCTATATGTATGTATGAAATGCTAATATGTGATAATGCAGGTGAAAACTACATGAAATACAAATATTTTTGGTGTGTCATTATACTCAGTCATGTGATAGTAGGCTATACGAACTCAAGAAGGATGATGAAATTCAATCAAGAAAGGGGGATGGAAGATAGAAGATATGGAAGTGAAAGGGCTTCTTGTGCATCATCATCATTGAGCTTTATTATGACAAGTAGGTTATGACAATCGAGACATATGTTTGACCCAGAAAGTCATTGTACCTATTTGCATGGAGATAAGACAGTTGTAAACAAGGAATGCCCTAGTTCATACTAGACCCACAGTGTCCTCATATCCTTGGACAAGTCATAGCATTACTAATAGACAATCCACAAACAACAAAAGAAAAATAGGTGACGATACCCCATCCTCGCCTTTCTAGTCAAAGACATCCTGGAAATAAAATCTCTAGTCAGAGACATCCTGGAAAAGCTAAAAGACATGTCACCAAAAAGATAAAATCAAAAGAAAACCAAGACTCGACACCAACATCCACTGTAGTCCTCAAGTTTAGTGTCTCTTGTCACTTGTATAAGTCTTATTTGATTGTAGTCACAATGTTTACTTTCACAAAAAGGATAGATAGCACTGAACCATAATGTTGTTGAGTCTGTTGAAAGATTTGATTTGTTGAAGCCTATTTTTGTTGCTATGTCATCGGAAGTTGACTGAATCCATGAAACTGATACCTTATTGTGGAGAAGATGAAACTTTATTACAGATTTGCGATGCAAGTGCTGCTTTAATGTGGATTGTGTGTGGATAGACTCAAGAAAATTGGAAGAAACTGTACTCCTCAGAATGTGTGATGTTCTTAGTTCCACACCCATCACTAGACATAGGATTTGCCTTAGCCACATATAGGAGCTGATTTATTATGGATGGAAAGGGGTGAAAAGGAAGGATTATTATGAATGGCTAACCAATCTTAGGAAGATCAATAACAAGCCATGATGGGAATGGGTAAGTTTATTATGGATGGATAGGTTGTGAGTGTGTGCAAATTGAAAGGATGAAAGAGAATCTTGAAGGAGGGAGGAGCAATGTCTCTACACATGGCGCCGGTGACCCGATTTTCACCATGGTACTTGCCCAAGGCGCCATCGAAGTGGTTTTCACTGTTGGATGAATTTATTACTTTTTTTTTTTTTTTTTTGTGTCACAAGGCACCTGTTTGTCAGGTTTTCACCAAGTAACGATTTTTTATTTTTATGATTTTTTTGTATTTTTGAATTTTTTGTTTTTTTTGTATTTTTTATTAGGATACATTGAAGAGCTATGTGTAAAACTTGTGAAGGTGCATTCTGTTGATAGGATCCTCCAAAGGTTCTCCCTCTGGGGTTGAGAGTTGATATGCACCAGATCCATAGACTGTTGTGATGATGTAAGGACCAAGCCAATTTGGTTCGAACTTGCCCTTCTTCTCTTTGTCTTGCTGATTTTTAGGATTTTCCTTGAGGACTAAGTTACCTACCTCAAATGTATGAGGCTTTACCTTATGATTGTAGCTGCATTGTTCCTTGACTGAATGATGTTTTTTTCCCTTGATTGTCTTCCTTGATAAAGGAACTAAGATAGAATTACTAGTGTGTGGACTACACAGGCCCATATGCATGTCACCTAAAGAAGTTTGGGAATCCCTGATAACAAAGTCCTTCGAGAAAGATCCATTAAAGTTCCATGATGTATCACTAGAAGGGAAAGGATGTGCAGAACAAGTGGATGATTTATGAAGGTTTACGACTGTGAAAAGAAGTGAAAGTATCATGACATGATGGAGACTTAGGATCAACAAGTATGCTTTTTGACTTAAAATTGTAGAACTTTTGCCCCCAATTATTTTGATATTAGGGGAGATCAACTCTTGTTCTTTTTGCTTCATAGGATTTTTATCATTGACTTTCATGTTTGCAGAGTCCAATAGCTTTTGATTTTGATTTGGACTAAAGGACTTTTCTTTATTTTTGACACTTAGATTTTTCTTTTCAAAGTTTGATTTTTTATCCCCAATGAGTAAGGGTTTTTGTAATTCTTGTTGATCCAAGTCTGAGAGAGGAGTGGAAATGTAATGAGTAGATGATATGGTAAGGATATGTGAGTTCTCAAGAGGGTTGGTGATACACTCAATAGATTCTTTGCTGGAGCCACTCTTAGGACTATTGATATCAAGAGATGCTTGCACCACTAGAGGAGATTTGCATTCAGACTTAGTAGCCACAACACTAGGTGATTCACACCCAATTCCTTGGCATTGCAAATTATTTGTAGGTTGTTCCTGTCGACTAAATACCTTAGGAGATAGTGGGAGTTTATCAACATAAAAGATATACTCACCACATCCCATGTCTTTAATATTAAACTTTTCTTTGATCTCTGCTTGTTTTGATGTGGAAGCTTTTAAGGAGTCTAGATCAACATATTTTGATGAAGAAATAGCCTCTCGATTGACTGGTATTGTTATTTCTGATCTAGGTCATAGATTGTTGCAATATATGAATGGATTTGTATCAGCTTTGATGGTCACTTCAACTCCATTGTGTGGAAACTTGATACATCGATGATATGTAGATGGTACTGTGCTCATCTCATGAATCCATGGACATCCTAGCAATATGTTGTATCTGAGATCTAGGTCTAAGACTTGACAAAACACATCCTTTATAACTAGCCCAGGTCTCAGAGGTAAGGTGATTGTGCCCTTGTATGAACGCTCATCATCATCATATGGCTTGATGGTAATTTTTTTTGTAGCATTCACAACTTTA
Source organism: Cryptomeria japonica (assembly GCF_030272615.1). Classification (NCBI taxonomy): domain Eukaryota; kingdom Viridiplantae; phylum Streptophyta; class Pinopsida; order Cupressales; family Cupressaceae; genus Cryptomeria; species Cryptomeria japonica. The sequence goes on from NC_081413.1 coordinate 498,909,972, forward strand.
TCTGAATATCCCAATTGTATTATTGTGTTCAAAGTACATATATTTAGACCCGCTCCTGCATCTATCAAGACTCATTTTATTCGATGTTTGTGTAGGATGGCTTCAATGTGTAAAGGTGCATTATGTGGTTATCTCACTGAGGCGTCGTGGAACCCAAGAACCCATGTGCAGCTTTGTGGAAGTTAACTAGAGTTCTCCTTTTAACCCAGGTCATCCTGCAACAATTGACACCTTTGATAACCCTAGATGTAGCAACTCAAACACACCACTATGGAAACCGAACCTTCATGCACCTTTTACACCTACACAAGCGCACATTATTGAGCTGGTCATTAGCATTCAAACCACCTAATTGCGAGATATTTTTGTGAGACAAGCCATGGACAGTGTAGAATATTTTTTGTGCATGCTGCTCCTAAGAAAAATATGGAGCCATGTGCAGTCAAATGATTACATAAAATACAAGCTTTTATTCACCAATATTACAGAAGAATTTCAGTAAACGACAACCACCAACTGACATTAAAGCTACCCAAAAAAAATTAGGGTGATGTAAATTTATATCTTCCTCTCTTGAGCAACAACTGAAGGTTTCTCATTGAAAAATAATATTTTCATAATATTTAAAGGCAATTCAACATTTATAAGACTCTCATACACAATATTCATCTTAGATACAATACATGAAACTATTAAATGATATTACAAAATAATGAGAGAAAGTCATTCAAAAGTGGTAAATTCAATCTTATCTCCAACCAAATATGCAAACCAACTTGTGTAATTCCTCCCTTACAACTCTTTTTTGTGTTGAACGATTTTCATAATTTCCAATTTGAGAGACTTAATTTCTAAAGGCCATAACTTTTGATCTCGGAGTCCAATTGGTAGACCATTTGAAAAACCAAAATTTTTGTGAAGTTTTGTAACAAAATTTAACCCACTTTGATGATTACAACCACTTTTGGGCCTGAAAATAGTCTTTAAGGGCCTCAAACTAGACTTTGAAACTTTCAAATATGAAAAAATTAGTATCTTCAAAACAAGTCATGATCTTGCAATGAAACTTTAGTAGCATGTCTATTTAGTCAATTTGTAGGGTTGGGAAAAAAATTGAACCAATTTGTTCTCAAATGCTATTTTCTTGACCACAGTTGATGTAAATTTGATGGTTTTGACTATGATAGATAATGATGGTTTTTTCTTAATAGTTCTTTATCTATATTTGGATTTTTATCAAAATATATTACATAGGTTATGAGTTGTCTGTCTTTGTCTTCTTTTTAAATGTTAATTTATGAAGCCACATCATCTACACTTTCTAATTCAACAGGATTGAAACAAAGTGATCCCCTCTTCAATCTCCTCTTTAATTTGTAGATGATACAAACTTAATGGGTGTTGCTACTATGACTATGAAAACTAATTTTTGGAGAGCTTTAGATATGTATTTGATATGCCATTGATGTTTTTGGGATTGAGCAACATTGGTTTGACACATTCTAGCATAAGCTTCACATGCAGCACAATCCGACACAAGCTTCATAAGGTCCAACACTGTTATTGGTTTGGAAATCTCATAAGGCTTTGGGATCATGTTATATACCTCCTTTAATGTCTACATTTGAGAATTTCGGTGTTGATGCTTTATTATAGATTTGATATGGGTCCAATAATGACATACTTTGTTTACTTGGTTAATGTAGCATGACATTTTTGGTTTGGTCCTCTCTAAAATCATCTACAGGTTAGATGTTTTGTATTTCAAGTTATGGGGGAAGTCCTTTTGTATCATGGCCAACTTCTTCAATAAATATAATCAGTATAGCATAGCGTGTAAAGGATTTTCGAATCTTATCCTTTAATCTAGTTAAAGTTGATTACAAGAAGACCTATTTGGTATATAATGAAGTTAGCTAGCAATGTTTTACATAGATGATCTTTTTGATCATATGGTATGGTATATAGTATGCACGATCAAACAGTGAATGTGAAAGTGATTATGTACAACGATTGTAATATAGAAAATGAACTCTATTGGAACTGTATCTCATGCATGTGATAGATGCAATCACAATAGTTCAATTTTGTATTATTGGTTGTAAGACACTTTTCGGCAGTCATCCATCATATTCTGAATTGTGAGTTTACACAACAATGAGCGACTTATTTTTGTATTACTGTAACCGATTACATATTACTGAGAGCTAACCCTCTTCATGGTTTTTCCCATCTTGGGATTCCCACATATAAATCTCTGTGTTATGTGGTGTACTCTCTTTTTGTCTGATAACTTGTTATTTCTTCAGCTAAGTAATGTTATGTTGTTGGTTGTTTAGAAGTTTTAATAACTTCAAGGGAATACCGATTCACCCCTCTCCTCTTAGTATTCTAGGAGTTCAACAAAACCATTTCTCAACAACAAATAACTAGGGCTCGGAGAGCAAGAACACCAAAAAATGTAGATTTTAACTGAGTTTCCAAAGCATAAATATAAACATGACAGTCAAAAAAAATACTAATTATAAACTAGCTAAGACTAAGGAAAACAACAAGATGCATTGAGATATATAGCCCCAACTATCTAGCAGATCATTTAGCTCCTCCTCCTAAGGGAGTAAGTTGTTGCTCTTCGTTCCCTTTATATATCTATCATTCGTCCTAGCAGGAGCTTTTATTTTCTTCTTCTTCTTGATCTACTTTGCCACGGTCATGACCTCCATCACACACTTCTGTATCAAGTCTTTGTTGCTTTTGATCACGTTATCAATGCCACCCTCTAGCCATGTGATCCAATCCCTATTTCTTTCGTAGCCTAGGCAATTTTGTGGTGTTTCCAAGTTCTCCACCCTAACATTGAGATCATCAATGTCGATAGCCATAGTCTACCAATCATGGTGCTCACTCAAGCCTCCACCCTCTTGATCATCCTCGTTGACATAATCTTTGAGCCTATTTAGCCCCTTGAGAGCCATAGTGACAATAATTGTTGTTTGGAAATCTTCATATAATTTTTTCAGATTAACTAATTTATATTTTTATTTTTTTCCCAAAAATAAAATTACTTTATTCAATTTCTAAAATGAATAAAAATTATTCAATACTATTTTATTCTCCTTCTAGAAACTAAATATACATTTGCTAATTTAAATTTTTTTTAGATTATATTCTATTGACTTCTTTTATTAAAAATAAAAAATCAATTTCTAAGAACATCTGTAAATTTAGGTAATTATAAAGAAGTCCATAAAATAATTATAATTATTTGTTACTTGGAAATAATGAAGAGAAGATTAGGGCAGGATAAAATTTCAGCTAAACTCATTGTTGTGAAAGAAGAGCAGAGTTTATCCAAGGGGAATAAGAAGAACAAGCGGAGCCCTTCAGTTGCACATATGAAAATCAGACACCCATGTAAGAGGAGTAGATCGTTCAAGAATAAGCTTCCATCTGGCCCAAGCCCCGGAATCGGTAATGAGCATATCAGATATGGTGGTTTTAAGAGTAGATGTAGATCATTCAAGATTAAACTTCTTCTCCAAGATGCTAACGCAGGTGAAACAGCAACAATAATCCTGTCATGAAAGTTCAATAAAAGTAAAAAATATATATATATATATATTGTGACGAAGAACATCGTATACCTTTATTTTATCTTTCATTTCGAGTTCACTTTGATTTGGTTAGCTTTTATTGAAAGATATGGATATATGTAGATTTAATTTTTTTTTTATCGGATCATATTACATGATCTATCATCAAGACAATAAGTATTTTCTTTCTTTTTGTTATTATTTTAGTGACAGATCATGTGCTGTGATCTATTGATGAACCAAAATTGCTCACACAAATCTGTAAACTCTAATTTTTATTTAATGATGTATATATGCAATAAAAAATTTACTGAAAATTGATACATAATATAAACTAAATCCATTCTTATAATTTTCATTTTCAAGAATCAATCTCAATTATAAATTTCATCAATTTCTCATTAGAAGAGCACATTCCTTTGATAACTTTTGGTTTTGAAAAGGACATTAACATTTATTGAGGTACATAAAATATTTGACTAGTAAGGAGCAGACCTTACCAATCCAAATATTGACTATATAATTTTATGTAACTGATAAAACAACAGGTTGTCGACTTACATAACATCTTTCTTAGCTAAGGTAAAATGCTTAATTTACATGAGTGATCTAGGTGAAATACACAATTTGTGGAAGTTACTCTTTTAAACTTCAAATTTAAATGTTGGGTCTAGTTATTTCCCTCCTCTTAGTCAATATATGATAACTTAAATTACACTAACAAATCTATTTGTATTAAGGAAAAACTAATCTTTTTATAGGACTATATCTTCAAATAAGGTGAATATAGTTGGTAATTGGTTTCCTTTTCTCTTAGAGTTTTTAAAAATTAATATGGATAGTTATTTACAAGGTAATTAGAGAGCTATACATATTGGTGGAGTTAGGAGACATAGTGTTGGGTCATTCATTTATTTTCCTCTTAAACATTAGGGTTTACTACTAATAATAAAATGGAAGCGTAGGATATCCTTGTGGCTATGGAGAATTCTCTTGTTAAAAACTTATGATTTCATGTCTTTTATTCATATTATAGGGCATATTCTTGGTGTTATTCAAGTAGTTTGAAGCATCTTCTTGTGACATCAATATTTGCCTCAAGATTTATAGGGCATACTTCATGAATAATTGTTATTTTATCTTTGTATAGAATTATTTGATATCACTATCCCAAGAGATAGAAAAAGGGAGAAATATTCTAGATCATTTACAAACTCGTTCATCCATGCCATAATCATTATATATAGACTCAAAAATTAGGGTGACTATGTTTCTTAGATCTAAGACTTATAAAAATTATATTCATAGTGTCAGATTAGATTTATACATAAGCATCATATATATAGTTTCACGTGATCGATTATGCATTTACATGGATCGTGTCTACAATAATACAAGTGACATGAACAAATAGACCAAAAAATCATTAATGCAAATGCAACCATCAAGCATACAATTTTCTAGTATGAGGATGAATTGATTGAAAATGTCTAGTAGTGAAAATCACCAATAGACTAAGTGAAAAGGTGTATTACCCACCTTGTCCCCATCATTGTTGGACCCTTGTGGTAAAACTTTATTTAGATTGTTATATTCATCCTCTACGAAACATTATGTATATACAATACCATATGACTTTACACATGCTATAATAGTTTAATTTTATATTTATATGTACTTAATATTCATTAATTCAATAAGATGCTATGAGATATTAAAAATGAAAATATGATGTTATGTCTTAATCATGATTCCAAACCAAACATGATTGAACTGGTTAGTAATCACGTCGTACAATATTAAATTATGTTATCATTATGTTTGTACGATGTTATTTATTGGTAATGTACATCTATAAAAAATATATTTCATCACTGGAAAGGTATAAGAAGATGTTGTTGCATAATTTTATTGAGAAATATTCCAATGCAAAACATAAATCCTAATATTAGTTGTTCTTGTCAATGTCATGACTAAGAGCTACTTTGATATTTTTAGTGATGTTTCCTTTTAGTGTGCTCTAGGCCTTCCAATTAGGGGTAAGTACATTTTAGCTAAACCATCATAAATAAGACATATTTGGTATGTAACTTCTAATATAATATTATATGAGATTGTCAAAACCATAATATATCATACTATTATAATATTAATCTTATAAAATTCTAATCAAATAACTAATTATTAATATTTTATATTTGATATTATTACATAATGTAAAAAAATCTCAAGAATTATAATAAATATTAGAAATCCATTAATATTGTATAAATTAAATTTGTTTTCTTTATAAAACAAAATTGTAAGTTTAAGATAATAAAAATGACTTGACATAGATTTAGTAGAAAAAAATAGAAATATAAACACTTGACTCAACATAAGGTTGGATGAAAGTATTGACAAAAATAAAATAAATATTAAAAATAAAATATAGGAAAAGGAAATTCATTGGGAGGAGAATTATACACATACAAATAAAGTCCTATGTTATTCAACTCTATCCTTTTTTGTCATCACCGTGCGATTAACATTCTACCCATTGGAAGTGCCAAGAAATTTTAAACCTATTAATAATCGTTTGATATTATGAATAAAGGATTAATTATACGTTATTGATATGAATACCAAAAAAGTTGTTGCAACATTTTGAATGTGCAGACAGATGTTAAGTAATTGTAGGCACTACTAGGCATGATGTTAGTGTTAAAGTATTTAATATCAATGATTAAATATGCATTAATTAGGATGGAAATCATATTTATTGTAGATGAAAACTACACTTCAAATAAATGGCTAAAAGAGATGTCCTATAGATTTAGTACTCTTGTTTTGTGATGTGACCCTTATTGAAGGGGAAACATTACGAAGCATGTTCATATTAGATAAATAAGGTAAAAATTAAACTAGAATTGATGCTACAATAATGTATAGGTTGTTTTTTAAAAAAAATGGATAATAAAAGTTGATCATCCTTTTATTTATGCACATAATGGTTTGTCATATTATGCATATCCATGCAAATAAGTCATGTTAAATTTAAAGATTAAAATACTATAGTATTGTAGATTCGAACCTTGTACAATTTACACCACTTTTTGTACCCCTGCTTTAGCACATCCTATCTTAGCTCTCTCCCAGGTCCATTTCTGACCTTTTTATCTCAAAACTGATGTCATCTTTCTACATCCAAAATTGATCTTGTGCCTTGGGATGTGCACTCTCATCTCCCACTTGTTTTTCCTATTTTTGGTGGACAGGGGTGCCTAGGGCACCCTATCCTATGACAAAGGTTCCCAAGGCATCCTAGTCCTCCTTAAACAAGACCTATTGACTATGTTAATGCACTTCTCCTTTCTAGTGATTTTGGATTTCGGTGTCTCAATTTGACCATTGGAGGTTGGCCTAATCGATAAATTACCATAAGAAACCTATATAACAACATCTTTTTGATTCATTTCACAAAACAATCATTTGTCATCTTGCATTCACATCCATATCAAGCATCTTCAAGAACTCAAGGAAACATTGTATCCGACCATATCCTTCCAACATTTTCAACATCATCGAATAGAAAATTACATAAATCTTCATCCAAGCATATTTTTGTGTTTGAGTCATTCATATTTTATCATGTTATTGAATCAACACTTGTGATTACATTCAAAGAGAATTGTATCATCAACCTTCATCAACTATAGTAGATTTGAGGTATATCATTCAATATTTACTTTAGTATTTCCATTTACAATTTCAATTCAATTCAATTCAAGGGTTAATTCCAAAACTAGGGTTTGACTTAAGCAAACCCCTATTAACAATACATATTCTCTTGTTTTTGTGTGTAGGCGATATATTTAGAAGCTACAAATGAAGATTCCAGAAGAGGAGATGACAATGATCAAATTTGACGTTTGTAGAGGCAAAAAATGAAGGACTGGGTCACCCAAGGCATCTCAGTCTCATGAATTGTTGATGAACTTCTAGGAATAAAATATTAGCGACATTATAATTCTAAAAGTTTTATGTTGATCTGCATCTAATAGCCACAAGATAAGGTCACCCAGCCATCTTGGTCTCATAAATTGTTGACGAAATTCTAAGAACAAATTCTAAGTGATATTCTAATTCTAAAAGTTTTATGTTTACCTGCATCTAATAGCCACAAGATAGGATCACTCCAAGAATCCTATTCCCATACTTTCAGGCTATATTTTCAAACAAGGGTTCCTCTATGATCCTTCTACTTGAATCCAACTCTGTTTCTTCATACCACATCTGTAGCTTATTGTTCATGTTGTTTTATATCAATTTTCCATCATTTTCCCTAGATTTAGCATTCAATTTACATCCTTCCAATTGCATCTTAAACTCAATCAAAAATAATAAAATCCAATTAGTATTCAATCCTCATCCTAATAGAATTGAGATTGAATATATTGAATTTGTTGGTGTAAATAATTATTCATCTTGGATATTATTACACCTTACTTAATTTTACTTAGGAAATGCATTTCATAGTAGTTTGGGTATGAGACACTTGGGTGTTTATGCCACATTGGGATAGTGTGTGTAGGAGAATTTCCACCTTTTATGGTGCTGATCTTGTTGTTACACTCCACATTCAGTGGGTGATCCACCTCATGTGGAATATTATATTGTTTCTCCTACCTACCCACACCTATTTCCTACCTACCCTTGTTTCTTATTGAGCCACATGTCATGTTTGTGTGCTCACATATCCATATAGCCTTGCCTATATAAGAAGGCTCATATTCATTGTATGTAACGATTAATGATCCAGTTGATCGGTATTTTCATCTTGATAGAATACAGTTTATTTCTATCATCTATTTTGTTCTCTCTTAGTTGTGCTTTCCATGGCCTCTTAATCTTGGCAAAATATTACATGGTATTAGAGCTCGTCCATGTCTCACATGGTATCAGAGCCATTAGAGTGTCATTGGTTTGCTAATTGAGAGAAATTTGATGCTATTTGGGGTTTGCATTTTGGAGCTTTCTATTGCAGGTTATTATTAAAGCTTGATGGGTCAAATCTGAGGTCACCATTGGATTGAGGAGGTCCAAAAAAGTCAGTTTTTCCTTTTGTTTCATCCAAATCGGACTTCGAAGGCCAAATCTAGAGGCATTTGAAGTTTGATGCTATGGTGCAAATTTTCCAGAAATTATAATTTTGCCGGCATTTTTCAAATAGCGATATCTCACTCATCCAGACTCGTTTTTTCGAGCAATTTTTTTGGTTTTGGGGTAGAATTTCGTGATCTGTATAGTGGTACAGGATTTTTCTAATTTTTGGACATAGGTTTCTTGGAAAAGCGTGAAATCCTGATTTTGACAACTTTGGAGGCTTCGTTTGGGCTCATATGGACTCCTTTTCAGGTGTCATTTTTTTTGAAAGTGCATATTTTTTCATCTACTTTCATAATCTGCCATCTGTTTGTAGTGATTTTAAGTAAAAATTGTACTTTCAATATTTGGCCATTTTTGGCATATTTGGTACTTGTATTTTTCTTGGATCTCTGTTTAGATCACTAGCAGTATTTGTTGAAGTCTCTTAGATCTCATTTTGAGAAGTTGTAAATTGAAATCAGAAGTCCACTTCGCCTTGTTTTGCAAGTGGCCCATTGTATACGCACTAAGTATAAAGTGCAAAAATCACCTTTTTTGGGGGGATTTCTTGATTGAGTATTTTGGGGGGGTGTCTTGTGTGATTGTGCCTCTCTCTATCTTGTGTTTTTTCATTTTGGTGCTATGGGTTCTCCTAAATTTCCACTTTTAACTCCTCATAATTATGCATCATGGAAAGTTAAGGCATGGAGTAAACTAATGGAAAAAGGACTCATTCATTATGTAAATGAAACTATTACAACACCACCTGATCCTAATGATAAAATTGAATGGATTACTAAGAATTCTATGGCACTTGGAACTCTTAGAAAGTATATATCAGATGACCTCATTTTTCACATTGATAAGTGTACTACAATTAAAGAGGCTTGGGATATTTTTAAGAAATTGTATGGTCAAGTTGATGAGATTAAGGGCTACAAGCTTGATAGTAAACTCACAACTTTGGATCCCAAGGATTTTGATACAATCCAAGATTATGTCACAAAAGAAACTGAGCTAAGAGAAAAGCTAAAGGATTGTGGAATTGATAAAAGAGATTCTCAATTGGTTTATAACTTGTTGGACAAGCTTCCTTCAGAGTATGCAGCCTTTGTATCTAGCTTTCACACCCATAGGTTAGCTCAAGGTTCCTCATACACTTCTCCCTCATTTGATTCATTCACGAAGATGTTGATACTTGAGCAATCTAAGTTGACCACGATGGGGATTCTCAAATCTTCAAAGTCACAAGCTTTGGTGGCTAACAAAGGGAATCAAAGTAATCAAGGAAAAGGAAAGAATCAAAAGCAACCTAAGTCTAAAACACACCAAGATGGAGCACAATCTTCCTCTCCACAACAAGGTGATTCACCATTCTCACCTAAGAGGAAATCATATAAGGACAATCTTTTTTATGGATATTGCAAGAAGTCAGGACATGATGAACATCATTGTTATAAGAAGGATATTGATGAGTTGAAGAATCTTCTTGAGAAGAATAGAATCAACCTACCTTCTAGAATGTCTACATCGGTTTCTTCTTCCAAGGATAAAGGAAAGGATCACTCTTTTGGGACAGATAAAGGAAAGGGACAAGCTCTTTGTGCTACTACAAGTCATGATTCAAGGAGATGGCTTCTAGATTCAGGGGCTTCTCATCATATGGCATCTTCGCAGTCTATGTTTTCTACATTTGAGCCTTGCCACATGCCACAAATTTTGATGGGCAATCATACATACATGGATGTGATTGGGAAAGGATCTATTGCCATTGGGGATAACTCCTTCAATGATGTGTTGTGTGTACCCCACTTGACAAATAATCTTCTTTCCATCTATCAAATCACACATTGGGCAACTAGGAAAACTGTGGAGTTCACACCTGATTCAGTTATCATTAGAGACTTGGAGAGTGGAGCTATGATTGTGACTGGGGTGGTTGATCACGCATCTCGGTTGTACTCTTTCTCAGATTTTGGTCCTATTGATAAGGTTGGTTCTTCCTATGTTGATGATTCAGATTTTGAGGAGAACTTTAGGCATTTGAACTTGGGGATTCTCACATGTGACCCCATTCTTGAGCCTTGCATTTCATCTCCTTCTATTAATATCACACCACCTATTGCACCTGATGATGTAGCTAGTGTGACAGTTTTGCCTTCTTATGATTCAGTGCAGCAGGATATTTCATGTCTTCTAGCTTCAGTTGATTGGGATGCCTACTTGATAGACATTGCAGGTTTGTTTGTGGAGTCCTACATTGCAGATTTGGGAGACACCATTCATGACATTCATCTTCTCTTTGATGAAGATGATCCTTCTTTCATTGTTGTGAGGGATAACTCTGACCCTCTTGTGCATTCTCTACATGAACAATCTTTAGAGGTTGACATGATTGTGGATACTTTTGTACAACACTTGGAGGAGGTCTCTTTATCTTTTGAGGAGACATATGAGTCTTTGGATATTGTTCTACATTCATCTCCACTAGATCTTGGAGTGCCTTTTTCTGCAGTGTGGCACAGTTTATCACCTTTAGAGAGGGTACCTTTCAGCATCGACATGGGGACACTTGAGCAGTTTTCAGAGATTCCTTTCATCATGAGTATTTTTGCTTTATCTTCCCTTCATGGTTGGGGAGACTTCATGGATACACCTTTGGTTTTGTTTCTTCCTAAGGGGAGGAATGTTGTTCGACGTTCATGGAGCAGTTTCTTCATTCATCTTTGAGCTTCTATCATTGGTGCAGATTCCACATTGAGGGGGGGCTTCCTAGTCTCTCTTCTTCTTCTCTCATATGGGGGGGACTTTTTCCTCACATGGGGTTTTGTCCTTCACATACTTCTATGAGAGATCTTTGTATCTAGTTTTCATCTCTCTTTTGGGGGAGGGTTTTTTCCCATTGGGTTTTTCTCTCTTTCCTCGCTTTGTGAGAGATTTCATTGCATTGGTTTGCATGCATTTCCATTTGTACATGGGTATCTAACATGGCCTAGTAGTCGGGACCCATCTTGCATTGCTTAGTTGCATAGTGCATTCCCCTAAGTTGCACTTAAGGGGGAGTGTTGGTGTAAATAATTATTCATCTTGGATATTATTACACCAAGTACTTAAGTTTACTTAGGAAATGCATTTCATAGTAGTTTGGGTATGAGACACTTGGGTGTTTGTGCCACATTGGGATAGTGTGTGTAGGAGAATTTCCACCTTTTATGGTGTTGATCTTGTTGTTACACTCCACATTCAGTGGGTGATCCACCTCATGTGGAATATTATATTGTTTCTCCTACCTACCCTTGTTTCTTATTGAGCCACATGTCATGTTTGTGTGCTCACATATCCATATAGCCTTGCCTATATAAGAAGGCTCATATTCATTGTATGTATTGATTAATGATCCAATTGATCAGTATTTTCATCTTGATAGAATATAGTTTATTTCTATCATCTATTTTATTCTCTCTTAGTTGTTCTTTCCATTGCCTCTTGATCTTGGCAAAATATCACATGGTATCAGAGCTGGTCCATGTCTCACAGAATTATTTCTCCTTCTAATGCAATGTATATGAAATAGGTTTAATTCTTAGTGTACATAATTGAACTTGCAAACTTGAATCACCTCTATCAAGGCTATGTTTGAGGGAGTGATTTTTGTTCCTTAAAAAGTGTTGAAAATTTTCATTAGAGAAACCTCAATAGCCTTTTCTTCTTGCTCCTCTAACTATGAATCCAATGTGACCACCTCGTGGGGACTATTATTATCCATCCCAATGATTTCTTGAGCCAAGACTATGTCTTCTTTAGTTCATTTGAACAACTTACTCTCCCATATGGTAGATGGATCCTCTCTCCCAAAAAAACACCCCAAGATTGAATATTGTAATCCTTTGTAGACATCTACCACAAACCATTGGAGAGGAATTAATTCTTTTTTTTTTTCTCCTAGATTCTTGCCTTTGTTATTATCTCCAAATCATACCAACATGTGCCTCTTGGATTCATTTAAATTTAGATCCTTACATTGGATCCATGATAAGGAGATTTTTGTCAAAGCAAATAAAGGATAATAATTCCTCTCCAATGAAAGTTATGGCTTCTTTGTTCTAAAACTTTGAAGGTAGGTTGAAAAGTTTAAACAATACTACAATGCTATCTATTCCATGTTATTTTGGATTGAAGTTTGGATGCCATAACTTAATGTAAAAACCTACCCTTTCCAAAGACAACGACTTATCCTCTATGGTTGATTTTCGATATGCTTATAAACTACATTTGACCAAAAAGTACTATTTGGGCAAAAATCTTACCCTTACATTGTCTCCCAAGTGATCCAACCTCCATCGCACAATTATTTCCATGGAAAGACCTAACTCACACTATTTGGTGAAGAAAGCATATCTTTTCAACTTTTCTTTCACCAGTTGGATGATTTTGCCAGAATTATACCATGGCCTTATTAATTATGGGTTTTCACTTCATACTGGTGACTCTTTTTTTGTAATTTGGATCCCTTTTGAGTTGTCATTCCTTCTTTTGGTGAAAGAAGTTACCTAGAGCTTTATTGCCTTTGCATGAAGAGGATCACCTAATAAGATTATTTTGACCCACTTGGGATAGTATTAGCCTATGTTGCAAAGGCTAGGATCTCCTCATTGTAGCATCTCATGTGTTTCCCCTTGATCAAACTTTAAAAGGTTCTCCAAGCTCTGCTACTCCTATTGGACTATTCTACTACCTTAGAAACTTTCACATCCTTGCTATATTGCTCCACCATGCCAACCTCTAGAAATATTAAATTTAGATCTTTCATAACTGTAAACGTATAATAGGAAAACAAAACTTGATTTATCTTATTCAAATACCAATAAACATAGGCGGGCATATACACATATATGGTTGCAAAGTGGTGAACAGTTGTAGCAACAACCAATAACCAACTTGATAACTAACAATGTAACACAGTTATGCCAACATTCCCCCCCCTTATTACATTGTTCCTAAAACTTGTCCTAGTGACCCTCCTTAAGGCTTACACAATAGAACATGTTGATTACATAATATGAATACATATTTTTGGAAGATCTTCTCTTGAAGAAAAAATCCTAAACCAAGTAGGGCTCCATCAAGTTGTCTCTTGACCCTCAGAAAGGTGTAGCTTCAAGCTATGTTCTTAAGCTCTCAGTCCTGAACTCTCGAATCACAATGTCTTGAGTTAATCAACAATGATCCCTAAGAGATACGATAAATTTTTATTATTGTTTAATGACTGCAAAAGGGTATAATTCTCAATCATATACTTTAAATCTCACTTGACGACAATCCATATTGAGTTCAACAACAAATCTCAAACTTGTCTCCAAAATATAACCTTCACAACACATGTATTCTTCAAATCTGTTAGCATCAACAAAGAAGACAAAAAGAAAGCATAAACCAAAAATGCCAAAATTGCTTCTCATCTAGAAAACATCATCTTAGAGCGACTCCTCCATTCTCTGGTGCCACGAACCTCTGAAATGATACTGTTACAATTTATAAACTTGATGTCTTTGATGAGTCTTTGAAGGCCTTGTCAGATGTACTAGAGACCGACCCAAATGTTGAAGCATATCTGTTTGAAGATACATTGGCTACATTGATAAACCCATCTACAAGATACTTAACAATTACTTTAATGTTTTGAAATGCACTTTCCCAAGCATTGGTAGTAAGAAGATAGATTACTTGATTGACGAAACTTGCAAACGTAATTTGAATTGTATCTTTTCTCATAAAGCAACTTATCTCCAATTTATCACGAATAGGGGATGCATACAAATGACTATGTGACAATTTATGATTCATCATATACTACTTTCTCACAATGACTTCATCTATAAATTGATTAACATAAAGTATTCCACACCAATCAATGTCCTCATTGAATACAACAATGTGGACCCAAATAAGCCATCCTGTGGGCCAACCTATCCAACTCCTAAGCATGGTCACTAATAAATATAATATTTTCATCAATTTCAATGCATAGAGAGATAGAAGGAATAAAACCTATGGAAAGATAATATCTTTCATAGTCCCTATCTTGTGAGGGAGGACAGCATAAAATATTTTAGTTGTGTGTGTTTATCACAAAGTGAAGTTAAGTATCCATACTATATCTCCCTTTAAATGCTTATAACTTTAAAACATCAAGAATCTGAAGTAGATTTACCCGTAGTGATTTTATCCGTAATGCTCTTCAATGGGCTTGGACCTCTATCTAACCAAAAAAGGAAAAAAAAAACTCTCACAGCTACAAAATCTAGCGTCGCCCTAGCTTCCTCTGCAGCACAAAATGGATGCACCTTTGTATCTTTTCCTCCACACGACTATATAAATCACTGATCATGAAAAGAGAAATGTTCAATGGGGAACAAGACTTGTGTCTTTATTATGGAAGAAGCCGTTGCAGAAAGATTTCAAGCTTTGTGATGAAGGATGAAGAATATCTGTCTACCCTCCTTTGTGCCAATGCTCGCACATCTTTATGCACTCGCAAGATGTACAAAATGATCTGCCAATTATCACAGGCTGCACTACACTACCTTCTCCTTGCTTCAAGAAATGTGACTATTATCATAGTATTGAGTCGACACTCTAGACCTGTAGAAATTGATAGATCGCTGCCATCTATTACATGGTTTGATCAGAGAAGGGGATAATGAAACCACTAGTGGGGATGTGCTTAAGCTATGGCGGTGGTGCCTGCGTTTTAGAAATGCACACTGAATATATAAAATTGTCCGCACTGCAGTTAGAGCAATAGGATGCTACACATGGATAAATAATGTTACTGGTATTTCTGAGCATATCACTTCCTCTTCACATTCGTCTTCTTATCTTCTTCTCTACGCAAAGAAAGTTCCTTTTCTAGTTATGGCAAGGAAGAAATTTCGTACGCTCGCTTCTTAATGTCATCCTTTTTTCTTTCTCCGACTTACTACAACAGGTGTGGATAATACAAATTAAACTTATATTTCTAGACTTATAGACTTAAGAGTGTTAAACACTCAAAGTTGACTGACATTCTCTAGGCTTAATATGTTGTTTAATGTGTGTGGTCACACTGAGAATACACTTCTAGGCTTAAGAGTGTTAAAAACTCAGAATTGACTAACATCATCTAGACTTAATATGTTGCTTAGTGTGTGTGGTTTAAGGGTGACCGATCATTATACCACTCTGATACCATATGTAAACATAAAAAAGCAAAACAGAACTTGATTGATCTAATTCAAATACGAATCGGTACAGGTGCGCATTTACATATATATGATTGCAAAGTGGTGAACAGTTGTAGCAACAACCGATAACCAACTCGATAACTAACAATGTAATGCAGTTACTCCAACAATAACCACATCTCTTTACTCTATATCTGAGGTCTATCTTAATTAAGTTAGTATATATTTATGTTTGAAATTAGCTCCTAATATCTCATATTGCAATCCCTTTCATAATTGATTCTAAATTTTCACGAAGATCCTTAAAATTACCTTCCATTACCTTGGATTAGATAAACAATTGTAAAAGTGACCTTGCAAATCCAATCTCTAAATTTTTTAAAAATTCAAATTAAATTTTATCTTTGTTAGCCTTTAGATTACTTATTATGAGCTAATGTAGGACAACTTTATGTTTATTCATAATATTTCAATATAACAAAAAAATCAATACAATTTTCAAAATAATCTCACAATCAAATAAAAATGAAAGCTTATATTTTACTTCACTATTTAATAGCTGACTTTTCTTATTGTAAAACTTCGTAATTTATCTTTAAAAAAATCAAGTTATCTCAACTCTTGTGACCATTTTAGAGACTGTTAAAAGTATTCAATACACGAGTTGGATTAGACTCAGATTTTGTTGTACAAAGTATAGTCATAGTCAAACATTACATGAGGAACTGGATTTTAACAAGATATATACGTGCGTGACAAAGAGAAAGAGGAGGAGGAAGAGAAAGAGAAAGAGGAAGACAATTTCTGCGAAGAAGGAATTAGTTGATATGCGACTTCAACACCTCTCGTTTTGACCAAGTCAAATTTGAATTATTTTGGGTTGCGTGTACTCTCTAACCTTCACATACCCACTGAAAGTGAATACATTAAGAGTCTTAGATTGCTAAGACTGGATTTTACGTGATCAACTCTTGACTGCTCGAAATTAAAATCAGGCAATTTCTGCGAAGAAGTAATTGAATGATCTGTGACTTCAACACCTCACATTTTGACCACGTGAAATTTCATATTCTTGTTTGGCCGCCTGCACTCCCAAAGAATACTTTGTTTCCCTTTATATACGATGATAGTCTGGATTATCATCTCTTTCTCTCTTGCGCACATTCTTCTGAGAGACAAACATCAATTCTTTCTCTCTTGTGCATATTCATTCTCAGGAACATTTAGAGGCTATACCTGTGAGAGAAAAGCACTATATATTTGAGCGATCACTCAGTATTGCAATGGAGAGCAGTTCAAGCTGTTGGATGACGAAGATGAGTTCGATTCTGCTGATTTCCATGTTAATAATGTTCAATGTTGAAAGTGCACAAGGAAGGAGAATTCTGGAGAGAAAATCCGTGCAGTATAAAAATTCAGCTCAACTCTGTATTGTGAAAAAGGAGCTGAATATAGAGGCTGCCCAGAGCTTATTTGAGTCGAAGCAAATGATGGGCTCTGTTAAGAAGAGTACAACCTTGTTGAAGAATAAGCTGCCAGGTGGCCCGAGCCCTTATCAACAATGGTGGTATCAAAAGTGGGTGGAGACCAGAAAGCATATTGAAGAATAAACTTCCATCTGGCGGTAGCCCTGGAACAGGCAACTCATATATCAACGATGGTGGCATTAAGATTGGCGTTAAGAATACAACGTTGTTGAAGAATAGATTTCCATCTGGCGGTAGCCCTGGGACAGGCAACGCATATATCAACGATGGCGGTGATTAGATTGATTGGAGAGCAGAAAACACATTGAAGAATAAACTTTCTTCCGGTAATAGCTGCTGAACATTATTCTCAATTAGTTATTCTTTCTAGTTTTGAGCGAAACTATTCTACTGTAACAAAGGCAAACTATGTGAGCTTAGTTGGATTAATACGTGGATTTGAGACTGATTCAATTGTCTTGTGTTAAGTTCATCATGGATTAACTATGGACTGAGGTACTTTTGCTAATTCGCAAACGTAATTGCAAAATTTATCCTTTTTTTGAAAGTTATAATATTTTGTGATGGCACTATTTCTTGTTTTTCGAAGAGTTATTATTGAAAATGGTTTTTTCTGTTATTTTTCAGAGGGGAATTATAAGTAATGGAGCAATTTTATAATCCCTCATTTTAGTGAGCTTCAGTTATTTTCGCATTTGCATAATGATATTCCTATTCCTGGTATACCTAAGGAAAATCTTATTTGGAAATGTCATAGGGAAAAAGTCTTTAGATTTATTTATATGAGCATTGATGAAGACATTTTGGAGTCACTTTTTGATTCTATGTGTCCTCATGCTCTTTGGACTAAAATCCAGGAGGTATATGGTGATCATGATACTCTACCATCTCTTGATGCTCCCCTTTCTAATTCTGATGTGTCTCTTCATTATTCATAGCAAATAACCCATGTTTGTGATCCTTTGGAGGTTTTAAAAATTTCATATGAAGTTGCAGATGCTTAAAAGGTTCCTAATTATTCGTCAGAGATAGTTGATCAACCTTCACTTGTATTGGCTCCTCATCTAGAGTCATTTGAGACTTCCATCATTCCTAATCAATAGGACCATCATTTTCTTTCAGATTCGGAGGACATATTTAGTATTTCATATTTTTGGTTGCACGATGGATTCCTATCCGATATCTCATATCTCGAAAGTTAGTCTTCTAATTTTTTGGAAGATACATTTGAGGGATTCTCTCTCCTCATTGATTATAGTCATTACATTCCTATTACTACATCATCTATGTCTTTTGATCTTGATCCATATCAATTTCTATATAGTTCCAATTTGTCACCTTCCTGCTTGTTTGATTGGAGTATGGCATCATCATTTTTCATGGACAAGGAGACACATGAGCATATTTCAAAGGCAACATCATCATCCTACATTTGGATTCCACTTCCTAATTCCCATCCAAAGTGGAAAGCCTTCCTACATTTGTAGTTGGTTTTTCTTCTTCCTAAGCGGAGAAATGTTGTTTGTAGGCATCAGACTATGTTTTGTCTTCAAGCACTTACCATTCATGCAACACATTATTCATTATAGGGGGGAAATGTTGTCTTGGCTACATTATTCATTATGGGAGATTAGTGCATCACTCGTCTTGTAATATGAGCATATATGTTCACATGGATTGAGCTTTTCACCTCTCATGCACATTGCGGCTTGTCATTAGAGGCCAAATGAATTGTCTTGTGTTTTGTTCATTATGGATGAACTATTGATTGAGGTACTTGTGCTCATTGGCACATGTAATTGAAAAATTTAACGTTCATCATCATTGATACCCCAATTATTTTTGTTAAAATCAAGTTCTTTTTGCCTTATAACCTACTTTTGAAGGTTATATCATTTTGTGATGGCACTTTTTCTTCTTTTTTGAAGAGTCATTATTGAACATGGTTTTTTATTTTACTTTTGAGAGGGAGAATTATAGGCAATGCAGAAAATAATAATCACTCATGTCTTAATGATCTTAAGTTATTACCGTATTTGAATAATGACATTCCTATTGCTGACACAAATAGGGAGAATCTTATTTGGAAAGGTCATAGGGATAAAGTCTTTAGAGTTATTTGTATTAGTATTGATGAAGATATTTTGTAGTCACTTGTTGATTCTATGTGTCATCATTCTCTTTCGACTAAAATTTAGGGGGTATATGGTGATCATGATACTCTGCCATCTCTCGATGCTCCTCTTTCTAATTCCAATGTGTCTCTTGATTATTCATAGAAGATAACCCATGTTTGTGATCCTTTAGAGTTTTTTATAAATTTTATATGAGGTTGCAGATGCTTTAGAGGTTCCTAATTCTTTGTCAGAGATAGCTAATCAACATTCACTTGTATTGGCTCCTCATCTAGATTTATTTGAGACTTCGATCATTCCTGATCAATAGGATGATCATTGTCTTTCAAATTCAGAGGACGTATTCAATATTTAAGATTTGTGGTTGCATGATGGATTCCTATCCGGTATCTTAGATTTGGTTTTTCAGTCTTCTAATTTTTTGGAAGATACATTTGAGGGATTCTCTATCCTCATTGATCATAGTCATTACATTCCTATTACTGTATCATTTGTGAGTTTGGATCTTTCTCCATATCAATTTCTACATAGTTCCAATTTGTCACCTTCTTGTTTATTGGATTAGAGTATGGCATCATCATTTTTTATGAAAAAGGAGACACATGAGAAGATTTCAAAGGAAATATCATCATCCTACATTTCAAGGATTCCACTTCCTAATTCTTATCCAGAATGGAAAGCCTTCCTACATTTGTAGTTGCTTTTTCTTCTTCCTAAGGGGAGAAATGTTGTTTGTAGGCATTGGATTATGTTTTGTCTTCAAGCACTTACTATTCTTGAAGGACATGATTCATTATGGGGAGGGGGGGGGGGGGCGCAATTTTGTTTTACCTACATTATTCATTATGGGGCATTGCTACTCACTCATCTTGTATTGTGAGCATATACTCACTTGGATTGATCTTTTCACCTCTCATGCATATTGTGGCTTGTGATTTGAGACTGATTGAATTGCCTTGTGTTGTGTTCATCATGGATTAACTATTGACTGAGGTACTTGTGCTCATTGGCACATGTAATTGCAAAATCTATCATTCATCATCATTCAAAACCCCATTATTTTTGTTGAAATCAAGTTCTTTTTTTTTATAACCTATTTTTGAAAGTTATATCATTTTGTGATGGCACATTATTTGTTCTTTTTTGAAGTCATTATTGAAAATATTTTTTTCTTTCACTTTTGAGAGGAGGAATCATAGGCAATGGAGAAATTTAATAATCACCCATCTTAGTGAGCTTTAGTTTTTGTCATATTTGTATAATGACGTTTCTATTCTTGGCATGCCTAGGGACAATCTTTTTTAGAAAGCTCATAGGGATAAAGTCTTTAGATTTAATTGTATGAGTATTGAGGAAGACATTTTAGAGTCACTTGTTGGTTCTATGTATCCTCATTCTCTTTGTGCTAAATTTCGAGAGGTATATGGTGATCATGATACTCTGCCATCTCTTGATGCTTGCCTTTCTAATTTTGATTTGTCTCTTCATTATTCATAGCAGATAACCCATGTTTGTGATCCTTTGGAATTTTTAGAAATTTCATATAAGGTTGCAAATTCTTTAGAGGTTCCTAATTGTTCGTCAGAGATAGTTGATCAGCCTTCACTTGTATTGGCTCCTCATCTATAGTCATTTGAGACTTTAATTATTCCTAATCACTTGTATTAACTTTCACTTGTATTGACTCCTCATCTCCATCATTCTTGATCAACAGGACCATCATTGTCTTTTAGGTTTCGAGGACATGTTGAGTATTTTAGATATGTCTTTGCGAGATGTATTCCTATCCAGTATCTCATATTTGGTTTGTCAGTCTTCTACTTATTTGAAAGATATTTTTGCTTGGGATTCTCTCTCCTCCTTGATGGCATCCATAACATTCTTGTTACTGAATCATCCATGTCTTTGGATCTTTCTCTGTATCAATTTTTGCATAGTTCCAATTCATCACCTTCTTGTTTGTTTGACTGGAGTATGGCATCATCATCTGTCATAGACATGTCATAAACAAGGAGACACATGAGAAAATTTCAAGGGCGACATCATCATCCTACATTTGGATTCTACTTCTTAATTCCTATGTAGAATGGAAAGCCTTCCTATATTTGTACTTGGTTTATCTTCTTCCTAAGGGGAGAAATGTTGTTTGTAGTCATTGGACTATATTTTGTCTTCAAGCACTTACTATTATTGCAACACATTATTCATTATGGGAGGACAATGTTGTTTTTCTGCATTATTCATTATTGGGAAGTATTGCCAAAAGAAGTGGTTTTGGCTTCAAATTCTTTATGTATCTCATTTATATTGTGAGCATATGCTCATGTGGATTGGTCTCTTCGCCTCTCATTTGCACTGTGGCTTGTGGTTTGACTTTGACTGAATTGTCTTGTGCTCTGTTGATTATGGATTGACCATTGACTGATGTACTTGTCCTAATTTGCACATGTAACTGCCAAATTTATCATTCATCATCATTCAAACCCCAATTATTTTTGTTGAAATCATATTCTTTTTGCCTTATAAGTTATTTTTATAAGTTGTATCATTTTGTGATGGCACTATTTCTACTTTCTCGAAGAGTCATTATTGAAAATAGGTTTTTCTTTTACTTTTGAGAGGGGTAATTATAGGTAATGGAGTGATTTTATAACCACTCATCTTACTGAGCTTTACTTATTGTTGTATTCATATAATTGCGTTCCTATTCCTAGCACACCTAGGGAGAATCTTATTTGGAAAGTTCATAGGGCTAAAGTGTTTAGAGTTATTTGTATGCATATTGATGAAGAATTTTGGAGTCACTTGTTCATTCTATATGTCCTCATGCTCTTTGGTCTAAAATTCAAGATGTATATGGTGATCATGATATTATGTCATCTCTCCATGCTCCTCTTTCTAATTTTGATGTGTTTGTTCATTCTTCATAGAAGATAACCCACGTTTGTAATCTTTTGGAGTTTTTAGAAATTTCATATGGGGTTGTAGATGCTTCAGAGGTTCCTAGTTCTTCATTAGAGATAGCTAACTAGCCTTCACTTATACTAACTCCAAATATAGAATTATTTCTTATCAAGAAATACCATCGTTGTCTTTAAGATTTGGAGGACATATTCAATATTTCTGATATGTGGTTGAATGATGGATTCCTATTTGGTATCTCAAATTTAGTTTGGTTGTCTTCTACTTCTTTGGATGATACATTTGAGGGATTATCTCTCCTCCTTGATGAGAGCCATTACATTCTTGTTACTATATCATTTGCATCTTTGAATCTTTCTCCATATAAATTTCTACATAGTTCCAACTTGTCACCTTACTGTTTGTTTGATTGGAGTATGACATCATCATCTATCATGGACAAGGAGACACACGAGTAGAGTTTGAAGGCAAAAAAATCATCCTACATTTGAATTCCACTTCCTCATTCCTATCTAGAATGGAAAGCCATCCTACATTTGTACTTGGTTTATCTTCTTCCTAAGGGGATAAATGTTGTTTGTAGGCATTGTACTATCTTTTGTCTTCAAGAACATACCATTCTTGCTGGATATTATTTGTTATTGGGGGGTAATGCTTTATTCATCTTTCCTAACATTGGAAGGGTAATTGTATTGTACTATTGTGATGAATCTTATTCTTAGTGGGTATTGTGGAGACCTCTATACATCTCTTTATCTTTCACTTGTACATGATTTGTTGTCTCTATTTTGGAGAGAAGTTTTGTCCCATAAGGTTTTCTCCTATTCTCTGATTGTAAGATATCATTTGATTTGTACAAGGGTATCTAACATGGCCTTGTATCCAAGACCCATATTGCATCATCATATTATATTGAATAGTATGCACAATAGTTCTTCTCCCTAAGTTTCACTTAAGGGGGGTTGTTGGAATAAATTAATATTTAATCACAAGATTAAGTTTACTTAGCCTAATTGGTAGGAGGTTAGGTAAAATTTATTAAATTTTTTATTTTTTACCTACATTAGTTTTTGTGTCATTAGTTGGTAGGTAGTTTTACCTACACTCGCACCTCATTGGTGCTCGCATCCTAGTATTTTCCTATATAAGATAGCTTATGCACATATGTATATCATCTCAATATCAATAGATTTCATCGCATTTAGTGATACTTCTTGTTCACTTGTGAAGGTTTATGCAAGTTGTGATCTTGGATTTGGAGTTATACTTCAACATGTGAAACCTTCTAGTGAGGATAATCTAACTCCAAGTGAATAGTAGAAGAGCACTACCAACATCAAATAGGTTATCGCCAACTTGTTTAATAACCTTCACTAGAAGAGGTTAAGAAAAGTATAATTAAATAAAATATAAGCATAAGTGGTGTGATAGAACAAGCTAGTTATCCACCATAATAAAATTCCCCAAGGATTTATTAATAGCCATATAATATGAATTACTCCAAAAATGGAGCAAGAGCTTTAGGAGATGAATTAAAAGTAGTAGTTGATTGAAAGATTATGCAAGAGGATCAAATTACTGAATATAAGGTTTGAGGAGTATGGAATATTATTCCCAAAACCAAGATAAAGTATTGAGGATGGATTCTTGATTCGAGAAAAAATGAAAAGAAACTATGAAGAAATCCTTAACAGAGGTAAACTTCTAGCTTCCCTTCTATAATGTGATGCAAAGCTACTTAGAGATCCAAATTTTTAAATATCTAAGTTATTACAAAAATATATCATATGTATATATTGAACCCTTTCAAGAATTTAAATCCTCATTTATAAAAACTTACTCTGTTAAAACCATACTAGGAGATCTATTAGAATCATATATTTACTAGAAGAAGTATGACACTACCAGCATATTTTTAAGGAGTACCATGAACAAAGCTTAAAAAATATGGTTTATTAAGAATAGAATATTTTGAACCTATAAACCAACCATAGGCAACAAGGGATGTAGCTAAGAGAGGGACAAAGAAGGTACTAGAATTATTGGTGTTGAGACCTCCATACATTATATGATCTATCACTTGTATATATCTTGCATATCTCTTTTTTGGAGAGGAGTTTTGCCCCATGAGGTTTTCTCATTTTTTCCTGCATTTGTGAGAGATTGGTTGCATGATTAATTGTGCATGGGTACCCAATATGGCCTAGTTGCTAGGACTCATGTGCTCCATCTTCATGATTAGTCTTGCATAATAATTCTTCTCCCTTATGCAATGGCAAGATATAATGGAAAAATTTGGAGTCCCGAGTTCCCAAGCAAGAACATACTCCATCATTTGTGACTCATGTGCTTCTTCAAATCTGCTCACCCATCTTGATGTTAAGCCCTTCTGCCCCTCCTTCCTATTTTGGTATGATGGTTCACCCCTCTACACTCTTAGTATCAAGAAGATATATGACACCTTGGCTGATAATTGTGATATCCTCGAGCACTTTAACCATACTTGGCAGCTGGATATAACTATTTCTAAATGCTCGAGAATTTGTGCATGAACCTTTGGCATAGACCTATTGAACCTAAATTTATCTGCTTTGTTTGGCATCTCTTACTGAATACACTTCACTTAAAGAAACCAGGTGGAGATTTTAATCCTTGCACCTTCTGCAGAGTCCCTGAAACCTTAAGGCATCTTTTATTTCATTGCTTATTTTCTAGAGAAATTTGGGCTCTGTTTTGTCTAAGAAGCAATTCTAATATCGATGTTTTTGATTAAGGAAAATCAATTTTTAAGGGACTCGAAAGTCGCTTACAAAACAAAGAGATAAGCAATAGAGAAACTAGATAAAATAGAACATAGAGAGAAAGGCTGCAAAAGAACAACAACCAAAGGAAAAAATAGCTCAAGGCCAGTGATAGACTGGCAATCTAAAATGAAATTGCATTTCAGATGAAAATCTTTATAGTCTCTTCCACATCCTTGACCAGCATCATCATCGCATTAGTTGCCTCTTTCAGTTCTTTATTTTCGTGCATCTGTTGATTGCCTTTGGTCTTCAGCTCCAGCTCACTTGCATTTTGCTTGGTTCTGCCTTTGGAGGATTGCGGAATAGAACTAGAAGCCATCTCATCATCAATAATCACCGTTTCTTTATTCTTCTTGTTCTTCTCCAGAAAAGCAACCAACACATTCATGTTTTGAGAGGACACCTTCAACACAGCCAGACTATGCTCCATGAATTTCTTCAAAGCATTCTCAGTTTTTTGAATCCGATTGTTAATCAGATCATTATCAACCTCACCCTTTTCTTTGATAATCCTCACCACATCCTCAAGGTGCTTCAAATCTCCCTTTATAATGTCACTTTTCGGCCAGTCCGGAATTTATTTTTTATCCTCTACATCACTTGTATCCTCTGCATTATCCTCTTTACCTTTAATGTTGATATCCTTAATCAAATTTTTAATTTTAAAATCCATCTCTCTCTGTTTATTCCGAATACTAGTGATGTTATCAATCACCCATTTTTGAAAATTGAACATTTCCAGGGTGCTATTTCTAGTAGCATTTAGAATGGATTTCACGTTCTCTAGACCCGGGGCAGAGTCCACAGACCTAGGGTTTCCCTTCTCTATGTTATGCTGAGCATCATCCCTGTTACTCAAGACGTAGGGATTATCCTTCGCCTCTGACTCTTCAACATCCTCTTCTCTCTGCTCATCCCAATATCGATGTTGCTAATGTCATTTGTGGTCATATTCCTATGTTGGGTAACGAATGTAGCTTTTTATGGGTCATCTTTTCATCTGTTGTACTTTGAAATATTTGAAAGATTAGGAATGATATTGAGTTTAATGGAGGTAATAGGGAAACTATTGAGTCTCTAAGGAGACTCGCATATCATAATGTCTCTATGTAGGTTACAGTGGTGCTTAGGAATTCCAGAAGAAAGTTTGAAAATCTTATGCAGGGAGGCATGGCTACGGTTTTCAGGTGGGAAGTCTCACATGGGTTCACGTGGACTAGACATGATGGGGAAAAGACAAAATTTGAAATTCCTTGCATAACTTCATGAGAGACATGAACAATGTGAGGACCAATGGGAGGCAACAGGAGTTCCAGATAGTACAACAATAGGTGGTTCCATTTATGTAGCAGTAGCAGATCTGAATGGCACAACCATTTGATCACCCCTACCTTGAGCACCTATTGGATGGGAAAACCTTGGTTTGTAATGAAGGCCCTATGGGTTGGACATCATGAGTAGATATTTAGAGCATTGTTTGAGCTAGTGTTGTTGATCTCTTTGCTTATGTTTAATATATAACATGGCTTATGCTTTGAACTATCTAGGTATTTTGAGAGTAGTATTCTGATATATGTATTAATCAAACTGACAGTTGTATTTAGCTTAGATCTAGACATATGCTCTAGTATGTGGTTATAATCTTGAATAATTTCCTACTCAGGTGAGTGATGCCATTTTGTAATTTTGATTCATGATTGGTAATAGAAAATGTTGCAAATCAAAATATGGATAGAGTTTAATTGAATTTTTTGAATAATGATAACTGGTGTAAGAGATGGTTAGTAAATGAGAATTCTATGATTAGTGCACCTTAAAACAAGTTATTTGGTAGCCATTATAACATTTTAGTGAATACACCACCTGGATTAGATTGGTGATTATGTTCTCCAAACATTGTCATAGTAAAAATTAAATGAAAAGGAATTTGAAAATTGGATAAATCTTAAAAAAATCTTCACCATTGGAAAGAAGATATATGTGTTTTAGACTTGATGAAAAAATAGGTCACACTAGGTAGGCAATTTTGAATAGTATGTATATTGTTGGATAAGATTCCTCCTCCTTCAAGTCATGGTCAGGGACACTAATAACTTTATATGGTGTAGTGGAAACAATACTGTATACTATACACTAATATTTTTCCTATCAATTGTATCAAAAATAGTGGCTAAACTTTTTACTGAGCTTAATGGATCTCTTGCAAGGGAGGAGAAAGCCATCATTTTGATATCGAAATTATAGATTACAATTCATATTTAGCTTATCAACTTATTTTTTTATACATTCCTTGCAATTTGTTTAGTAGGATAAGTTAGGAAGCTATACCAAAAACCTATACAAAGGATTATAATATATAGTTATATAGGCATTGGCATAGCCCTCCAATCTTAATGATAATGGAATTTTTAAGGTCTTCAGAAAGTGAGAATTTTAATTTTAATTTATTTTTTAGGATGAGTAGTAAGAGATTAAGTGGTTCAACATGGATAACATTAGTTAAAGAGGTTACAATATGGTTTAAGAAATGTTAATAGGGTGAGGTAAATCAAGAAAAATTATCAAAGATAAGAATTAGATATTTAAAAAAAAAAAAAAAAAAAGTTTCAACTCTAATGGTGAAAATCAATAGAGAGGTTTGAACATACCAATAACCATGTTGTAGAATGGTGTCCATGTCAAAAAAATTTACAAAAAAAAAAGAAAAGAATAAACTATTTTCTGAGGTTTTCGACAAGACCTAGATAATCATGTTGGAGAATGGTGTCCATGTGAATTTCTTTTACAAAAAGGAAAAGAGAAAACCATTTGTGAAGTTTTCAACAACATCTAACTAAACCCCATTAAGGACCCAAACTTTGTCTACCCACTTACAAATAATGTGTTTGGAGGGGATAAACACATCAAAATAACAAATCAGAGTATATCTTTTAAGTTATTTAAGCATTATTAATTTAGAATTAGGCAAAACCATATTAAATAAGGATCCCAAAAACTTACTTCACAAAGAATCTTTAGCACAAATTTCAAAGGGCTCTTCCACACATTCAAACCATCAAAATTAGAATATGCTAGATTGTTAATATTGGAATTCATTTAAAAGAAAAATCTACTTGATGATTCGTCCATCTTTTTCTATTCTTAGTCATCTATTTATATGTTTTCCATCATTTTCAATTGATTTCTATTGATTCTTTCTTTCAAGATGTCTTCAATTTTAAATCATATCCAAAATGATTTTTTTATTTCTTATCAAAATGTGCTAACCATGACATTAAAAAAAATTCTTCAACTTAAAACAAATTTAATTATATTACATAAATTCCTACTTAAACCAAAAAAAAAAAAAAACACAAGCCAAACTCAAAACCCTAACAAAACATATTCTAAAGCTATTATTATCCACATAACCTAAGATTTTCCAAGAACCTTAATAAGCACCTTTCTTTGTAATACACCACACTTTGACATTTAATTTATCTTTTTCTTCCAAATTGAACCTCTCCAAACTATTTAATTTTATTCCAAAATGAAGAAGATTAAAAGGACACAATTATTTAAATCAATTCTTGACTAATGGGAAGAAACTATTCTGATCAATCCTTTTACTGCAAAAATCAGCACAATCTGAGAAACAAAAATTGGAAGTCGTTCATGCATGCCTACAATATTCAAAGATCTTAGCAATTAAACTACGCAGTCTACCAATGATATTTTACTAACAGCTATTTGACCATTAAACTTTTCATTCAATCATTCAAATTGGCGACCTCACCACCTCTATTATTTGACCACGTGCCCATATTCATATTTTGCACACTAAAATTCAATAGACTATCATATTTGATGTCTTTATTTCCCTTCCTTCACTCCCCTCTAAGTGAATGCATTGTTTTGGATTAAGGCAAAAACAAGTTTTGAAGGGACCTAAAACCCTTTACAAAAGAACATCCATTTAGACTTAACAAGACATTAAGCTCAAACTGATCACAGCAACAAAACAACCCCATAGAAGACAAATACAATGTAATACCGATGGGGCATAGACAAAGCAAACCAAGGAAAGAGTTCCCAAAAAGAAAGACATGGGTTTTAATAGTAGGCTCCCACAACTTGAACCAAAACTAGAGAAAGACCAGAAAATCCAGCCAAGGTGAAAATTAAAGGTAAAACCTTGAAGCCCAGCAAAAGAAAAAATGGGACTAAGTCCACAAAATGGGTTTTACCAACAAGATCCCACAACCTAAAAGAAAAACTGCCAAAAAACCAACAAGGAGACAAAGATTAGAGAGAAGACCAGAGAAAATCCAATGAGAAACCCACCAAAAAGAAAAATTAAGATTCATTTTTAGTTCCACACTTGTGGGAACGAAGAGTCATGTCAAAAGAAGGCCCAAATATCTTGGGTTTTTTTCCTTTTACATTAATCCATCTCTCTTCAACCTTAGCAGTAGCCTCCTGCCAATCAAGAGAACTCATCACAAAAAGAGACCAAACATGAGAAGGTAGGCCAACACAAACCACCAAATCAGAGGAAATAGGGGAACAAACGACAACAATACCATAAGTATTCCCCAATGCCATTCAAGAAAGAATAGGAGGGGTAGGAGGAAGCAAACCAGCCTCAACAACCACACCAACAAGAGACAAATCTACCTAAGAGGGGGCTACACATGGAGGTGCAATAGTTGTAGAAACCCCACCATTAGAAATCAAAGCCGATTGAGAAGTCACAAAGTGAATAGGGTTCTACGCAACCACTTGGGAGAAACTTCGAGGGGAGCCAAATTTATTAATAACCATATAATGATGGGCAGAAGCATCTTTCCACCATGAAGCCGAAGATTTCTTTTTCTGAATTCGACACTAAGCAACCACATGTCCTGTTTTAAAACATCGTCTATATTTGAAGGGAATACTTTCATAATCTAAGGATTGAATCCAAGAGCCTTTGGAAGATTTGATTGAGATCTTCGCAGGAAACCCCTTAGCACATCCATATCAACCAAAATGTGGGCATAAGTGGAGTGAACAATATCTGATGATTCATTATCCACTATTAGAAAAACCCCAAGAGCATTACCAACTTCTACAAGAAGAGAGTCAATCCAAAGGTGAAGAGGGAGATAGTGTAATCGAACCCAAATCAGAATAATATTGAAATAATCAGAAGAAGAATTGAAATCAGATTTTCATGGCCTAACCATAAGCATAAATCTATCCTTCCAACAAAAGAGGTGATCACATAAAATTTTGTTCCAAGTCAATGCATTGTTACCCTTTGTTACTCATTTTCTTTAAGCCAAAGACTGGATTATCACCTCTTTTTCTGTTGTGTACATTCATTCTCACAAGAGAAAAATATGTAGTCTCACAATAGGTTTCAACTCAAATCATTCTTGTTCAATGATGAAGATGACCTTCATTCTGTTGATTTCCATGTTAATAATGTTTCATGTTGAAAGTGCACAAGGAAGGAGAATTTGAAGAGAAAATCCACACAGTAAAACCTTGAGCTCAACTCAGTATTGAGAAAGAGGATCTCTTGGGCTTAGAGGTGTTGAAGGATAAGATTCTAGATGGTACGAGCCTAGGAACAAGAAACACATTTATCAACAATGGTGGCATCAACAGTGCTTAGAGGACCAGAAAACATATTGAAGAATGAACTTCCATCTGGCTCAAGTCCCGGTGTATTGCCACTAATTAGTATATATTGGTCATGTAAAGGCTGATGAAGATTATTTTCAATGAACTTCCTATTGGTATCCGTAGGCCACCATTGAAATTCTTCTTTTAAAGTTTTGAACAAATTTTTTATGCTGCAACATAGGCAAACTATGAGATGTTAGTTCGACTATTATTTTATTTCAATTTGTATACAAGTCATTCAAACATGATAGAGAGGTGAGGGGATACAGATGAGTGTTTGTTTCATTAATTAAACATTAATTAATTAATTAAAACTCATTTCTCATATTACAAAAGTTTCAAGCATGCATAAGTTGTGGGCTATATTCAACAAGAAATATCGTTCTATTTAGTATTGTTTGAAAAATCTAGATCTTTTCATTTAATTATGGATAGTGTTTTGATTGATAAAAGAGGATAGGAATATACCATTAAATAAGCATAGAGAGACACTTAGTGCACATGAGGGATGTGCAACCAACAAAAAATCCCTCATTAACACAACACAAAAACCTAGCAGAGCAACCCAAGACCCAGCAAAACAACCAGAAAACCAGTACAAACAAAAAGACCAAAAAATACAAAAAACCATAACAACTATCCACGAAAGGCACAAAGAGATGGCCAACTACATGGGAGAATTTTTATCTTTCCAACCCGGTATAATCTTTACACTTTATCAAATAATGACAATTATGAATAGTGTTAAATAAATAAAATAATAATTTTTTTAATTATAGGTAAATGTTTTTAATTTTTGTGTATTTTTAGAATAAAAATATATTAATCAAGAGTTCAAAGAGAATAAAAAAAGTTATGTATACAATCATAGTTATCACTATAAGAAAGATAAGGAGTCAAAAAAGTCTCCCACAATTCTACAAACTTCAAAAATACATGACCCTAGCAAAGATAAAAATGAAGTACATTGATTAACCCATACCATTCTAAAGAAGATTTTAAAAATGATTGATCTAATGTGGAAAAAGAAAATACCAATAAAAAAAATGTTAGTTAAGAGAAGGCAATCGATAATCATTTTTTAAATACTATATCATTACTCTATTAGTTAAGACTAGGCAATTGTCAATATGATAATTTAAGTTATTATAAACATGTAAGTTGGTGATGATAAAATTGATTCATATTTAAATCTTTATTCGATCTTGACTTGTTCACAAGATTAATTTGAGTAATTAGATGAAGTGATATGAATTCTAGACTTAGACATATTTATGAACATATTTTCATTTAACTTGTATTTGGTAAAGGAAGAGATAATAGTCTTGTAGTTTGGAATGTATTTTATCATCTTAGCATATAATTTAACTATAAAAATACAATCAACAATGTGTGATTTCCTAGTATGGGATGTGTATGCCATTAGCTATATAAGTGTTTTATAATCATAAGATAATGCTTATGAAAATTTTAAGTCGAAGAAGAATAAAGGGGTACATGTGTGATGCAATTTAAAAAATAATGTAGAATATTTCAAATATAAAACTTAAATACTTCATCCGTAATTATAATAGATGCAAACTATTTATTTATATGAATTTTATTCAAAGTCTGCCTATAGTTCTAACCATTCTATTAATTAACAAAAAAAAATTGGAATATAATTTTGACAAAACTTGAACTAGGAATAATTATTGAAAGAGATTTAGAATTTCAAATTAAAATTATAAATAAAGTGAGATAGATTCACAATGATATTGATAATGTTTTGATTAAATAAAATCGAGATAGGCCTGAGCCATTACATAACTGCCAAAGAGGTGCACAAAAGGGAGGATCTCACAAGTAGTGAGAACACCTTGAGGCCAATAATACCAAAAAAGGATAGGCCCTTTTTTAAAATGATCTTTTGACTGAAGCAGCAAACTGGCAAGAGCAAGGTTCCTGACAAGCCAAAATCACCTAATCAAAATAGAGGGGTTTAGGAAAGTACCTCAAACCATCTTCCTGACAAAATCCCTTGTGTTAGGACCATAGTAGCAAAGGGAACAAAGAACAAACATGAGGTTTTGAAAGGGTTCCTACAACTTTTTACCTAAAGGATCTCCATATTTCTCCAACAAAAACCACAAAGAGAAATATGTGACAAGAGAATCACCAAGCCATTCCAAGAACACATTATACAATATTATGAAGGAATATACTAGTACAAAACAGCCAAAAGGGTTTTGAAAGACATCCCTAAACCTTATACTAATGAAAATCTCTACAAACAACATATTGTGGACCACCTCAATAGGCCCAACAAGAATCACCTTAATAAGTATATTTTCTATAGTATCATTGAGAAACATCATAAATAGGACCACCTCAATAAGCCCATAGTCATCAAAGTAGAACATATAGTCATGTAGGAGAGGACCTGCATGCAACATCGAGAAGAAGCCTTTGTTGTAGTTCCCCACCTCAATAGGAAAGGTTATGACAAAGAACTCAACAAAATATCTAGAGAAAACCTAAGACAGAGCATGGAGGAAGACCTCAATAAAATTCACCTCCATAAGGCCAACAAGATCTTTATAAGAAACTCCACTGGGGGAACAAAGGCATCCCCAAACCTTTGACTGGTAATGAATCCTACTCAAATAACTGTGAACCACCTCAATAGGTCCACATGTAGTAGTGCCACTAAGAATTAACGTCCCTAGAGAAAAGGGCCCAGAGACCCCTTTCAGAAACGCAACACCAAGAAGACCCCATATTGTCTTCCTTAAGGGAGATCCAAAGAGCGTTCCCCCCAAAAGGACACACTATAGGATGTAGAGAGAAAGGGAAATGCCTACAAACCCTAGAAGATAACACCCACCAAAATAACTCAATTTTTTTTGTGGAAGCAGGTATAGAGGAACTAGAGCCCACTATGGATAAATATATGTAGGGAAACTAGCCCCTAGCCTGCAACCAAAACCTACCCACGTTAGGTAGGATAAAACCACCTCCAAAAGAAATTTTATCATCTACAGAAAAAGGCACATCACCCCCTATCTTGCTTCATCAATAGAAGGAACATGACTCAAAACCATCACACGCAAAAGGGACAAGGAAGAAACCATCCAGATAGAAACCAATAACCTAGAATCTACAAGGTACAAAAGGGAGAAAACCATAAATAGAGATAAGGCCCCATAACCCCAAATAGAGGGCTTAATCCAAGCCATGAGAAGATTCCCAATATCCATGTAGAAGAGCACAAACCAAACACCCCACCAACACCTAAAAGTATAGGCAACAAAACCCCTACAAAGCATCAGTAAAAACTCCACAACCTCCAACCCAATTGAAATGGGAACTGAGAAAGAGACAAAACAATACCCAATAGGAGGATAATCCTTAAAAAAGGTCATTCTAATCAACAATAAGAGCTACTATCCAATGACAAACACTAACACATTGTAAGACATGGATTCTAGAGCCCAGGATTTCATAGTGGAAAATCAGGCATAAACACCCCAAGCTGAGGGGAAATGCCACCAAAAAACCACCATAAGGCACCAAGTAGAGGGAAAAATCCCAAGAAGGGCAAGACACAAATTCATGTAACCAAGAATGGAGCAGTGACTTCACCAGCATCTCTTTGCTCTACAACTCCAACAAGGAGCTGGGCAGGGGCTTCACCCCCAAACCCACCTTAATTTTAGATTTAAGAGCCTCTTGGGCATGCTAAATTTCTTCCAACTCAACTTTCACTCTAGTCATTCTTATCTTAGCATCCAGGTTATCGATTCTCCCTTTCATCTAATCCCAATTGTCCGTAAGGCCAATTAAATCTTTGGCCGCCTTCCAAACTTTGTCCTTATCCACACCCTCAACCTAGGCCTCAACCTTAGCTTCAGCTTCTACAAGTGCCTTCAACTTGTTAATCTTCCTAATAGCAACATTAATCCTCCCAAAATGTCACTTGAGCAGATCATCAAACCTTTGCACATCACCATGGATATCCTTCACAATCTTGGTGAGGACTGTAATAGAGCTTAGGGCTTAGCTGGGTGGGTTTGTGGGGGCAAGGGAGGGTTAGCATCATTGGAAACATTCTTGGTAGAGGCTAATCAAAGCCTATTCTTTCAAAGGAGTTTGATTTCTCTAAGGAAATGAAAACAAATTTTGAATCCTCAACAATTTTCACCTCCTTATGCTCCTCAAATGGGGTTTGATCAATAAGGTCCTTTTTAGAAGTGGGAATGGTCCTGAATTTGGCCATACAGGCAATATTTTTTCTAGTGGGCAATTTAGGGACCGAGTGGGACACTTTGGCAAAGTTAGAAGGAGTCATAGTGAGGTCAACAATCAAATTGGGATCAAATGTGTACCATGATTTACCAATAGGTACCTCATGCGAGGGATTTTGGTCCAAAGGAGAATAATACAGCCTACAAATAAGACCCTGGTGCAGGGGGGTTTTCTTTTAGTAACAACCCTATAAATAGATTGAGTCTAGGAAGACAAAATCTAGTAAGGGAAGTTCATCCTTACCCCATGACACAAATAGTTCAACACAGGGAAGAGTTGAAGATGAAATATCCTCTTTCTACCATCGAGTGTGAAGTATTACATTAAGAGTAGGGTAGCCCCATTCCATATACCTAGGAGCTCTTCACGATTGTAGCCATTTTGCAATTTGGAGGCCCCTTCACTAGGTTGAAAAACCAATCAAAATCCTCCTTGTAACTTCCCTTAAGTTTTTTTGGGAAGGCAACACTATCTAGAGCCAATCTAGTAACATCCATAATCATCTTCTTAGAAACCTCAAAAGTAACACTGCCCAGTTTCATAGTGTCATTATTTTAGGCTTGAACGAAGGTAATAGAGAGTTTAGGGTCATGTCATGTCATGCCCTCCACATACAAGTCCAAATTTCCCTGGACAACCTTGCCTCACAACTCACCATTCATTTTAAACTCAGAACACTCACCTAGTTCAATTTGATTCAAATCTCCTCCCATCTTCGTAGACCCAAAGGCCATAATGTGAAAGCGATGGGTCTGAAAACAACTATGGTGGGTACCCTATAGAAATAAAATATTGCCGCCTTAACCAATTTGGAAAGGCAATGACAAGAGTAGAAAATACTAAAAAAGTAGCCTTGGGAATACACATCATTAATTCGTATGTCATTTGAAATCATGGCAGGAGCATCAAGAGGCACTTCATGCATTTGGAACCAAACTTTAAAATTATTAACCATTGTGCCCAATTCGGCTAATTTAGCTACCACCCTATTCCCCTTGTATAGCATGTGGAAGAATTTGACTTCATCAAATGTAAGGCAAAGAATGTGATATTTGTCAATGAAAGATGCAACTTTTCAGTCTACCCTAGCTTCTTCAATTAGGATCATAATGGTCTTATGAGAATCACTTTCCATAATGAGTTTGGAAATACCCATCACTCTTTCCACGTCAAGTCCGTGACATGGTTGTCACTTCTGCCACACTTGAGGTTTGGACACCTAGGTTGCAAGAATAAGTGAGGATTAGGTGCCCACGTGGACCCTTGATCACACCACCTCCTCTTGCCTAACCTAGGTTACCATGAGAAGACCCATCAAAGTTTATTTTTAGCCATCCAGTGTCGGGGGGTCCATTTAATAGAATTTCTAAAGCCAGTTAGAGGGGATGAGAAATTAGAAAGATTAGATTTCATTTCCTAGGAGCTAGAAATAATCCAATGCAAAGGGATTAGGGGGTGAGAATGGGTTCATTTCATAAAACAGTTCAAATTTTCTTTGACATTTGAAATAATCATGTTGGATAGATCCTCCCAGCCACACTTTTTTCTCTTAAAATTCTATTATTCCACTCCTTCCACAAACACCAGCTAGTTTGAAAGAAAGATTGTCTCCAAAGCTCGAGAGCTAGGGAGTGCTTGGAGGGAAAGCCACCCAAAAAATTATCTTTGGTCGTAGAATTTCAAACACGGTCCAAAGAAAACAAACCAATAATCTTTTGTTTGACATTCTAGGAGTAAGGAAAATGAAACAAGAGATGAAAAATGATTTCAATCTCATTTTTGCAAAGCATGCATCTATTAACTAACTGGAAGCTCCTCTTCATAATAATATCCAAAGTAAGGATTCCTTCATGGCAAACAATCCACCAAAAAAAGCTGATTTTTGGCAGAGTAGATGTCCTCCAGATAAAGTCCTACTTAAAAGTGGGGATCGGGGAAGGATAGGCGACCTCAAAGCCGAATTTCACCAAAAAGTTACCATCCTTCGAGGGAGCCCAAATCAAGATATATTCCTCCTCTTTTCTATAAAATCTGTCAGTGCTTAGGATTTTGAGAAGCTCAATAACAACAAGTTTGAGGGGTTGAGGGAAATCATAAGCTTTAAAATTCCATTCCATAGGGTGTGAATAGGGGACCCAATAATCACAGAAATGGGTCCTAAATATGGTAGACAACTCTTCTTCAACTATAAAGCAAATAGGGTGGAACTCAAGAGGGGTGAGAGAGATCCAAGGATCCTTCCAAAAGAGAATGATTTGACCACTCCTCAGTTATCAAATCAAACCTTTAGAGAGAAAGTCATGGGTCTTGAGGAGATTGTTCCACATATGTGACCCTCTAATCAAGCACTCTCCCATTCAAATACTTAGTATCCATAATTAGGGACCACTTGGTAGCATTAGACAAAAGTCTCCAGCCAATCTTAGCTAAAAGAGCTTCATTAAGTGGCTTCGAGCCTCTAACACTCAAACCATCAGCATGTTTAGTATATAAAAATTTCCCCCAGTTAACAAGGAACATCTTATTTCATTTCTCCACACCAACCCAAAGGAAGAATCTTTGAATTTGATCAAGTTTCTTAGCCCATGAGACTAGAATGTGGAAAAGAGAGAGTAGATAGAAAGAAGTACTCTT
Source organism: Cryptomeria japonica (assembly GCF_030272615.1). Taxonomy (NCBI): domain Eukaryota; kingdom Viridiplantae; phylum Streptophyta; class Pinopsida; order Cupressales; family Cupressaceae; genus Cryptomeria; species Cryptomeria japonica. The sequence goes on from NC_081413.1 coordinate 498,947,836, forward strand.
CAAAAGGTATTTTTCTAATGATAAATTTGTGAGGAAATCTATTTTGTATGTATGAAGCACAATTAATAGCTCCAACCCACAATTTAGAAAGAAGGGATCTTGCATGCAAAGTGCAACTGGACATCTCTTTCAAAGATTGATTTTTCCTCTTAGCTACATTGTTCTACTATGAAGTGTAAGTAGCTGTCTTTTGAAACTAGAATCTAGATTCATCACAAAGATGTTCGACAACATTGTTTACATACTCCTCCTCATTATCTGTGTCGAGGATCTTGGTCAATTTTCCAAACTAAAAGTCTCTACATGGCCTTTGAAAATATTATGATTCTCAAACACTTCAGACTTTAATTTGAGAAAATACTCCCATGTGCATCACATACAATCATCAATGAATGTTTCCACATATTTTGATGTTCTCATAGAAGTTTATAGAAATGGACCCATAAGATCAATGTGAACAAGCTCTAAAGTATAATAGGCTCTCCATTCATTACCCTTTTAAAACTTTTCTTGAGTATTATTTCCAAGAGAATGACCTTCACAAGCTCTATCAAAAAAATCCATGGCATGTCAGTCTTTTATCATCCCTTGTTTGCTAAGTTGTTGCATATATCTAAAGTTTAAATGAAAAAATATTCCATGCCAAATTTTACTCTCATCATTTGCATTTTTAGTAGTAAAGTGGGATCTAATTTAGCAACAAAGTCAGAAAAAGTGTACAAATGAGGTTGATGTTTTGCTTTACCAACAACAATTTTGGATCTATCTTGCATGTCAAATATGCTCACCAAGTCTAGGGTGAAATCAACTCTCCTTCCAATGCATGTATGTGTCAATTGATATATAGAGAGAATATTTACAAAAAGGTTTGGAATGTGCAAGACATTCTCAAAACTACCAATTCCAAGCTCTACCCCCCCTTCTCCAATCGCTTCTACTGGAGAGTCATTTCCCATGAGAATAAGAGGACCTTCATACGGTTCTAAAGATGAAAGAGAATATTTTTGGTTTCCATGTGATGTTTCTTGTATTTACAACTCATAAGAACTTTAAGGTATATCGGATGAATGTCAAGTCAATATTTTTGAATGGCAAACTTGAGGAAGAAGTGCATTAAATAACTAGATGGTTTTAAGCTATCAAAAGATCTGGATATGGTTTATGGATTGAGGAAAACTTTGCATGGACTCACGAAAGTCCCTAGAGATTGGTGTGCAAGATTGGGTAGATATTTGTTGTATCAGAATTTTAAAAAAGGTAATATAGATAGTAATCTTTATTTCAAAAATTAAAGGTGATAATTTTTGTATTATTGTCGTGTATTTTGATAATATCATATTTGGAGGAGATAATAGTTTGCAAAAGTGATGCAAAAGGAATTTGAGATGTCTTTGATATGTGAGCTATAATTTTTCCTTGGTCTACAAGATACCTAGTTAGAAAAAAGCTTTTTTTATTTCTCAAACAAAGTACACCAAAGAATTGATAAAGAAGTTTGAGATGGAGAGCTCTAAATTGGTTGCTACCCATATGGCTATTCATTATAAGTAAAACAAGGATGATGGATCTATAGATGTTGATGAAAAAAGGTATAGATCTATGATTGGAGGATTATTGGTCTGGCAATGAATGGGAGAAGGTTCTATAGAGATAGGAAAACTAGGGAGGAGGACCTGATGAATTTTTTTGACAAAGACAAGATGTGCTCAAGAGTTAACAAGATGGCTGATGGTGGCTACAACAGGAAAGATCTTATGGATCCCTGGGTGGATGTGGCCGAGTTCATCATGAGGTATATTACGCTCGATGGTAGATACTCCAATATCTTTTCCTACCATTTTACCATTTTGAATCATTTTAGGCATGGTAAAATTATTTATGTTCCTTTCTATCTGGCCTCTTCTTTAGAAAATAGTCTTGAAAAACATATGGAGAATCCAAACAATCTTGTTCTTCATGAAGGGCTTATTGTGCTCATCATGGAGTACGCTAAGACCCTTGAAGTTGTGCCCTCTCTATCTGAGAAAGGTCAACATACTAATATTTAGGATGTCTCTGACTCAAAAATGGATTTGGAGGATAGTGGAGGTGCCATTCCTTTTGACGACCCTGATTGTAAGCCTGTGGACGAAGGGGAGATGATGGCTACCCTTGGGACATTTAGCAATAAGAATCCTCCCATATGGGCGACCAACAAATATAAATCTACCAGCAAACTAATTTATAAGGCTGAGCACATTTCTAAAAAGAAGAAGCTTGCGGCTAAGGACTATGGTCCGAAGACTTTAGATCAAGAAATTAAACTGGACATTCCAATCAATATCTTGAAGGAAAAATAGGGGACCATGGCTAAAGAAGAGGACAATGGGTTACAGAGGACTAGTACTCTGATGAACCTAGTGATGGACGTGACTAGAAGCCAGGAGAGCTGTTGGAAGTGGGTGGAGAGAGAAATTGATACCCTCAAAGTGGGGGTTAAGGAGATTATTGATATCCTCATAGCCTTGCCTAAGCTTAGCAAATCTGAGAAGCTCAGGATTATGACCCAGAAGCTCTCCCAAGATGTCGAGGTGATGAAATGAAATCAGGAACAAAGAATTGAAAAGGTGAACAATTTATGGTGAAGATAAAGAAAAACCTCAAGATCCTGGTCGACATAAGCAAAGAAGCCATGAACAATAATATATAGGGGCTCGAAAAGATCAATGTCATGGTTGGGAAATATAGATCCATTCACAGTGAACCTAAAAAAGATCATGGGGGTGAAGAAATTGCTGCTGGAGACAACAAAATCACAGGCCCTAGTTCCAGGACCAGAAGTAGGACTAGCAATAAGGGCACCTCCAAATTCATTATGGAGGAGCTGGAGGATATCAACAAGATTTTCATCCAAAAGAACAAGGAGTTGGTGCACTCTCTTAATTGAGTATTTTTCTTTTCTTTTTTTTATTTTGATGTCTGTACCTCTTTTGCTTTTGTGACTATTCTGGAGTGCTCCTCTATTTTGTTGTTGGTTTACGTATGTTTGGCTGATGGCCAGCTTTTTTAAAACTTTTGGTTTTGAGTTCATATAAAACCAGTTTATCTTTATCAAAAAAAGGTAGCAAATACAAACCATATGCCAAGCCACATTGGACAACCTTAGCAAGAAAACAATAGAAAATTGGGTCTAACAACCGAAAGATTATATAATATTGTCCAACATTTGAACAATATTAATATTTTTATCAATAAAAATTATATTGATCTCAGTAAGATCCTCTGTATCACTACATTGACCTACTTACCTTTATCCGTACTGTGTGTGCAAGCTGATGGTCCCTGATTGTTCTAGGTATCACCTTCTAGAATAGGCACCTTCTCCCTACCCTTTCAACAGACCTAGATGGAGTGGGAAGCATGAGTATCCAAGGGGGAGACATTGAGGTATTAGGATTTTTCATTCAGTCTCTAAAGACCCTCTGTGCTATTAGTCATGGTTGTTATTCTAACTACAATACTAGTTCTTAGCTTCTCATTGATCTTATACTAAGCCACCTCTAGGTTCAGAATTTTTTCTTCATGATCATTCTTCACATGGCCTTAACATCTGTTACCATCTTCAAATTGAGGTCAACCAGGTTATTTATATTTCCTAGGGATGGGGTGTTCAAAGTGCTATGTCCAACCATAAGGTCATTGATCTTTCTTTTCAACCCAAAAATCTTCATGACTGCCCAATTGAAGAAACTAGATTTTCCATCCATGGTATCCTTCACCACTTTCTCTCCAACCCCTATATCCACTATAGAGGAACCTGTATCTTTACCTGTAGGTGCAATTTTATCCACTTCAATTGGTATTTCAATATGGAAATCCAAATTTTGTTGATCTTCATTGAACCTAGGAGGAATACAATGTATTTCCTTTTACTTTTCTCTTGGCAAATTTTTTTCCTTCAGAGACATCTTAGGGGAGGGGATTTTATTTTCACATTAGAAGCAGAGCCCAGCTCAAAATTCATGTTATTACAAATTGATCACATAGGCATATGGTCTTTGCCCTTTTTGACAGAGCCTTGAGGCTTAGGGAATATAGGACAAACTAATCAAAAGGTACATAATCAAAGTCTCCATTGTCAGAGTTCCTTATCAGAATCAAACCCCTTTCCCTTAGTAGAGTTCTTGTTGCACTCATGTTATGCGGATGAAATAAACTCTAAAATATATCAAAATAGTCTATGATGATGCAATTCCTATTTTATGTGATAATAGAAAATTGCTATTAACATTTCAAATAATCTAGTGATGCATTCAAGGACTAAACACATTGCACTCTAGTATCATTTTTCAAGGGACAAGGTTGTAGAGAAGGAAGTCAAAATAGAGTATGTACCTACTAAAGAAAAAATCACATATATCTTTACTAAGCTATTGGAAAATGATACCTTTGAGTATCTTTGACAAATTTTGGAGGTCATTGCCCCTCCTTTTTAAAACTAGATGCATTCAGGTGGTGCATCTATCCAGAGATATTTTTAAAATTCATCCTTTTCTCTTGGATTGATGTGGTGGCTACTCCCAGGGGGAGTAGTCAATATTATAGTTACTAGAGCTTATCAATAAGGGAGAGAAAGAAAGAAAAAATCCCTTTCTCCTTGATGTGAAAGGGGGAGACAGATTGGGAAAGAGATCGGTTGTATGTGCTCTTTATTGTTGGTGGTGTTACTTAATGCTATGTTGAAAGAATAAGTATCCAGTAGATTATTGAGGGGAGGGGGGATGAATCAGTAACTAGAAAAACTGATACAAACTTCCCAAAGTCAAACTCAATCTCTCAAAGTAAATTATCAATGAAATATCTCTATCAAGATAAATACTCATAAGAATACTCAACATAAATCGGTTAACTATTACAACAACTTAATAGTAAACATCATTCAACTTGTAAACATCCAAATGCTTTATCATATGTCAATACTTAATTTCTCAATGCTTTTGGTTATCATGTCTTATCAGAAATAGTTAATCAAATCAACAATAAGATCATAACCACAAAATCATTCACCATGTGACACAAGTATCTATATGTGGAAAACCCAAATAGGTAAAAACCACAGTGAGATGAGACTCACAAGAAAATATTTGAACTCATCTGAAGTTTTCCCTGTTAGGAGCCAAGTCTGTTAAAGCTTTTAGAAAATTCATGTTAAGAACTGATCCTATTATGAATCACCTGATTAAGGGATTGACTACAAATGCCTTATTAGAAGCAAATACCCTATATGGAGTAACCTCAGTAGAGGATTTCAGAATCCAAACTAATGGAGCACCTTGTTAGAGGATTTAATAAGTAACCAAGCTCGTTAGAGTTTACCCAGTTAGGGGATTTAAATTCTACTATAATTGTTAGAAAACAACAGGAGTTTCTTTATCTGCCTAAATAGCACTACATTTGCTTGATCAGATCTATCTGCCTTTACTAAAACTACAGACTCATTCTCTGGTTCGACAACCACACACTCAACTGAATTCTATCAATTCTTTCCAACTCTAAAACAAAACAACTTCATCGACCTTAAGTATGAATCAATTAGGTCGGTAGCATAACAAAAATGTAGTTTTCTCATTATCGAGATTACAAACAAGTTGGTACAAGCATGACCGTTGGATTTCATAGCAAAATCTTCACATCAATCAAGAAAACCTCAACCGCTCCTTGATTATCGCTTCATCGATCTCAGTAACTCATCACACATTTTGCATTAGATGCAATACATTTTTCTCCTTCCCTAGACAAACAATCAAGCGCGCCAAAACAATCTGAACTTGTCTTCATACAATGACCTTACGTGTCACCATCAGATCATAAACCAACATAACCAATTCAAACAACCTTAATCGGTTAGGGTTTAGCAAAAACAACTAGTAGGGTTTACCAATTACATAACATAGAAAGGGCTTAACCTTTTACTCTAATCTATCGGTTCAACTCACAAACTTACATACCGGTTCACTATAACCTTCACAAATCTCTTCCTACCGGTTACAAGACAATATCAACAATAACAGGAATATGAGCAATATCATTATAGGTTAAATTGACATCAATGACAACATAACATATCATATATGCAATCTTTATGCAAATGCCAACAATCTCCCCCTTTGGCATTGATGGCAATACAAAATATCAACACCATTGCTTGCTTGTTGTGATTGTGAATAGGAATCCTGGTTACATTACCAAGTATTCACATGCTCTCTCTATCTTCAGTCCATCACTGGTTTTCCTTCACATAATCACATAATTCTTCTCCCCTTTTTAAAACAATGCCAAATTGAAAGTAAAAATGTAATGCCAAATTTACACTTTGCATCAACAACATATTGCAACTTGATGCTCCCCCTATGGAATACATCCACTTCTACATCAGCCCTTGTAAAATTTTGCAAGTGATTCAGGGACTAATGTAGTCAACATCATGTTCAACTGACTTGATGAAGAGGGACAACCCCCAATTGACTTCTAAGATACTCAAAAGTAGTCTTAGGCAGAGGTTTGGTAAAAATATCTGCAAGTTGCTCCTTAGTAGAAACATTCTCTAAGATAATATCTTTACTCTGAACTTTTTTCCCTCAAGAAATGATACTTCAATTCAATGTGCTTGGTACGTGCGTGCAAAACAGGATTCTTAGAAATATTAATGGCACTTGGGTTATCGCATAAAATCTTTATAGGTTCTAAAATCTTCATCTTAAAACCTTCCAAAATGTGCCTCATCCAAATGGCCTGTGTGCAATTCATATAAGATGCAACATACTCAACTTTAGTAGTAGATTGTGAAGTACAACTCTGCTTTTTTCTACTCCATGAAACAAGCCTTCCTCCAAAAAAAATTTCTCCACCAATTGTGATTTTCCAGTCATCAACATTTCTTGCCCAATCAACATCTGTGTATGCCTTCAAATCAAAGTTTCTACCATATGGATACCATAATCCATAGTCAACAGTACTTTTTAGGTATCTAAATATTCTCTTGGTTGCTATTATGTGTGTTTCCTTGGGATTCTTCTGGAATCTAGCAACTATGCCAATCGCATGGACTATGGCCAGTCTGTTGTGAACATCATAGTGTAACTTGCCAATGATTGACATGTATTCCTTCTCATCAACAAACTTAGATTCATCTTCCTTGGACAACTTACAACCTGTAACCATTGCTGTTCCAACTGGTTTACAGTCACTCATGCCAAAAGTCTTCAAAACCTTTTTTACATACTTATACTGTGTAATGAAAATACCATTCTTCATTTGCTATATCTGCAAGCCTATGAAAATTTGTATTTCCCCTACTAAAGACATTTCAAACTCATTTTCTCATTTCATCTGCAAAAATGTTGTTCATGACTTCATTACCTTCAAATATAATATCATCAACAAATACTTCACTGACCAGTATTTCATCTCCTTCAGACTTGAGATATATGTTACTATCATCACTGGTTCTCAAAAATCCTATCTTCATCAGATGTGTATGAAGCCTTTCATGCCATGCTTTGGGTGCCTGCTTTAATCCATATAAAGCCTTATGTAATCTGCATACCATGTCTTTCTCATCAGTCAACACATAACCATCTAGTTGCTCTATGTATACCTCTTCTTACAATATCGCATTAAAAAATGCAGACGTAACATCCATTTGATATACCTTAAACTTTTTATGGGCTGAAAATGCAAGAAAAGTTCTGACACCTTCAAGTCTTGATACTGGTGCAAAAGTTTCACCATAATCTTCTCCTTCTTCTTGAGCATAACCCTTGCAGACTAATCTTTCCTTGTTGTGAACTACAACTCCATCTTCATTCAATTTGTTCCTATATACCCATTTAGTACCTATAACATTCTTATTTACCGATCGGGGTACTAGGGTCTAATTGTTGTTCTTCTCAATTTGATCCAATTCCTCTTCCATAGCTTTAACCCAATGATCATCACCAAACGCCTCCTTAGCAGTTCTTGGTTCAATGGTGGAGATCATGCAAGAATTCTCTCTGATTCTTCTTCTAGTTAGTACTACAACATCCTTATCTCCAATAATTTGCTCAGGATTGTGATTCAGTCTCACATATCTAGGAATAACATGATCATTATCTTTAGTTTCACTTCCTTCATTGTCATCATCTTCTTTTGAATTTATCTGTTTCAGTTGAGTTGTTGCATCAGAATTTGCTTTACTGGTTTCAGATTTCACAGTTTCTGGTTCCAAAAACAAAATGCAAGGATCTTCATCCTTCTTCTCTGAACTGGTTCCTTCTGAGACTTCAAGAAATTCGTCCACTCGAACATCAGCACTGCCAACAATTCTCTGTGTCTAGTTTTTAAAACATTTGTAGGCCTTACTCTTGGTGGAATAACTACAAAATATGCCTTCATCATTCTCAGCCTCAAATATGATAATGTAATCACCTCTCTTAATAAAACATTTGCTTCCAAATATTTTAAAATAGCAAGAAATATTTTTTAACGTGTTCATAGAAGAATGATTTGCATTCCTTTGTTATGTGAAGAATATGTGATGTTGCTCTAGATATAATATTTATGTTCTATGTATGTTGCACTATCAGGTTTACAAGTCCTTTGTTGCTCAAATTGTAGAGTTGGTTGTTGTTTCTGACAATAAGGTTGTCTATCATAACTAGTCTAGATAATGCTTGGTGGCTTCTACATATGTTGATTCAAGTGATACAGTTTGGAGAACATGTTTATTTGGTTTGTGTAGTTTTCTAGTTCATCTTTTTGGTGATGGTTTCATTGAAAAGTAGTTATGATGTTTAGAGTTCAATGTTATCAGCTAGTTTGGTTTACAATTGACTGTGGTGGAGTATCCTACTTGGATCATATTATTTTGGTATGGTTTTTCTTTGGAGAATAATTTTAGTTAGTGTTTTGGGTCTCACTAGGGCATGTGGAGATTCCCATGATGTAATTTGTATTGGAGGATATTTTTGGGGTGACTAGTTAATGTGCTTTAATGTTTATCTACATGTTTCATTTGATGTCCACCTTGGAGGATATGCTAGCATGTTTAGTTCATTGGAATCAACTTGGATGCATGTGTTGTGATGTATTTGTGTCCTCGAGCTATCTCCTAAAGTGGACCAAAATGGATGTTTTGGGTTTGGGTGGCTGAATTTATGAAATATTGTTTATTCTATCTATGATCAACCTAGCTAGGGGTTTTAATGAATAATTTTCTATATAAAGGAGTTTGGATGTGTGAATGAAGGTATGGGATGTGTGTGAATTGACAAGAATAAGATGTGAATGGTTTGGAAGCAAATTTGGTGTTGAAGATGTGTGAAATTCAATTGTGAAGAGCATAGATGATTATATCTTCAATGTGACAATGTTCTAAGATAGTGTTTCAAGTTGGATATGTTTGCAATGATCTTGGTTTCTTGACACAATGGTTTAAGGACAATTTCAGGATCAGGAGATCTTGTTCTTTTCAATTCAACTATTCCTTTCTCTACCAAAATATAGTAAGTCTCTTAGTAGGTTTTTGTATCTTTCCTCAAGACAACATGTCTCAATCATGTAAGTCATTTGTATCTTTCCCTAAAGTTGTGCACCTTATTTTGCAAGTCTTTTCAGGAGCAGTGGGTTCTAGAGGCAACATTGTAATAACTACATTCATATTGTGAGTGTGATTCGCACCATGGTTTTTTCCCACCTAGTGTTTTCCATGTAAATTTGGTGTTCATGCATTTATTGTGCTTTGTTCTTTTATGATTTATTACCATCATGATCAAATAGTTATGGTTTGAAGTTTAAAGACTGGAATTTAAGTATTTTTTAGGTTCGGGCTGATTCACCACCCTGCCCTTCTAGCTCACCTCCCCCCACTCGCCTCCCCCTTCTCAATCTTGTGGTATATTCAACACAAATGACATTATATTTCATGATGAACAAACCAATAAGGTTTTCTTTCTTAATTATTATCTCATATATGGAAAGAGTGTGCATAAAATGTGTACATTGACATGTATTTGAGAGATATAAAAGTGAAAGATGAGAAGAGAAATTTTTTAAGAGTTAAATTATAATTATTTACTTGTGAACAAAATTTTAATAAAATAAAACTATCTCTGCATGGATACAAATTAATGTAATTCTATTTTTATTCACAAGAAAATTAAATTAGGAGAATGTGACTCTAGAATTTTAACTATTGTATATTAGAAACAATGAGTATATCAAAAACACTACAAAATTACAAAAAATAGAAAATTGGTGTAATTAAAAAAAATAAAAAACATTTAAAATTTTATCAATTTTAAGAAAATACATTACTTCTAATATTTAAAATTTTAAATGTCTAAAAGAATACAATTTTTTTTAACAAAATACGTGAAGTATATATATATATATATATATATATATATATATATATATATATATATATATATATATATATATATATATATATATATATATATATATATATATATATATATATATATATATATATATATATATATATATATAAATCTGAAAGAGTAATACCTAAACTAAAGAACCCTAAATAGGACAGAGACAATCAGCCCCAAGTGTAAGGGAGATTCTACAATAGAAGCAAAGTTGACCACATATTCTATAGCTTTATATACCAAAATTCATATTATGAAGAGGAGTGACAAACAACCCATAAGACCCAAAATGATAAAACTTACAACCCAAAAAGATAGGAGCTAAGATCAACCACCTACATCTACCCATAAAAAAAGAGATACATTATATGCAAAAATGAAAATACTATTAATAGAAAGGAAGGACCAAGGAACTTAAGGCTGACGAGAAGACTCTTCTGATTCAATATTTTAGCCTTTTCCTTAGGCCTGATATGGATGATGTGAGAGCGCACCCTTTCCTAACACAAACTGTGACACCTGCAAATGCATGAACGGGCTACACAATTAATTGGCTTTTTCCCTTTGGTTGAAACTTCTTTAGGCGAATGTTCATAGCTTATCAATAATGCAATGGCCCTAAATTTTTTAAATTTCCTCGACTTTGGACAGCTCTAGATGGTCCCGAAATGCAAATAGTGCTCTTCCCAAAAGGTCTTCATTTTGACAATATGTTGCCAACCTGAAATAATTATAAACTAATGACAATGCTAGATCACTCAATAATTCCTCTTGAGCAAAAACTCCTCCAATATCTACCTGGCCTTATTGAAATTTATATTCTCTAACAGCTTCATCAAGGGCTTGGTTAGCCATATATTGCTCATAAGATAGATAAACCTAAGCAATTAAAAAGGAGAATGGAAAGCACATCAGACTGGAAAATAATTTGAGGAGGAGGAGATAGAATGTGATCACCAATCAAGTGTCTGATAGCATCCTCCACTAGATGGTTATGCAGAATGAATAACTTACTCAAGTGCTCCCTTGAAAATGGCCTAGAAACAAGGTATTCCCAGCTTCAAACTGGAAAATTAGTCCGAAAATTCCAAGCCTTGCATTGTAGATTTGCCTTATTCACAGATGTAGCCATTGGGAAATGAAAGAAGATAATAGACTAGGAAGAAGAATGCATCAAATGAAAATCCTAGAACAACAAGCATGAAAATATATAATGTCAGAACATGAAGCTCTACGTTGGCCACATATATGATCATTATGTAATTGTAGTATAAAGGAGTGCCAATGCAAGCAAAGAATCAACTTGTAATGAAAAGAAATCTGCAGGAGGAATTACACATGAATGCAAAAAGGACCTTCACATAAGACATAAAGCTAGAAGTGCCACATGCATAGATACATTATCCAGAGTGTAGGGCATTGAAAGGATATGAAGATCTAGGGAACATAGGCCAAAAATAAGGTGCCCAATGATATCATTACAAATATGATGACATAAAAAATAAGACATTCAAAAAGAAACCCTACAAAATTGAAAACAAGTTAGATTAAAACTTTTCCCAAATTAGGTAGTATTCTAACCAAAAGCACTCCAGGCTTTTAATCTTCATCAAGACCTTATGTAATATCTTTGTCAATTAAATAGGCCAAATTACGTAGAAGTGAGACTTCATCTTGATGATGGATTCAATATGAAAATTGATATAAAATACCCTCATTGGCCAAATAATCTGCAATCTCATTGGCCTTCCTATAACAGTATGACATATCATAATCAGAGACAAAGGTAAGCAAGTCCCAAGTCCCTTAAGGATCTAGGTCACATCCCAGGTTGGACAAAACATCAGCGTCCCCATTGCTTTCCCATTGAATATGTGAAATTTTAAAATCTTGAAAAGAATTTAGTTTTGTGCAAATAATAGAAACAAATTTATTTATTCACCAACATTGGGAGGATCGAGTAGAAATTGCATCTGTAACCATCTTGGAGTCCCCTTCAAGATGGAGTTCTGAGATATTCAGTTTACAAGCTAGCTCGATTGCCATCAAAGAAGCTTGAACTTTAACCTCATTATTTGTGCCATTTTGTAACCTTTGAGCATCTTTAAATGGATTTTACTTGCATCATCCTGAGAAATACACCCGAAACACCATGATTTCCCCTTAAGGCACCATCAAAATTAATCTTGATCAAGCCTTGATCTAGTCTAACACAAACAGATGTAACGGAGCCCCCAGACTAGGATTCACCGTAGAAAGCCCATTAATGGGCCTGTTAAACATATAGCCTTGGTTTTTAGTGCAATGGCTCATAAGAGAATTGAGATAGGCACTTGGTAGCATATGTGTATTAAATGAAATACACTAATCTCTAACCACTTAGGTGGTCAGGTCATGTGGGGTTCACTTAATCTTTTTGTTCCCATAACGTCATTAAATGTTTTCATTTTCACATTTTGGGTTCCTCTCTCGTTAGCGTCCATGTTTTGAAGGACCCTTTTTTTCCATGGTTTCTAAAAAAGGAAAATAAGGAAGTAATATATACTAGTAGTCACACGCTTTTTTGAGAAATGGTGAGTCAACAGGATTGTGATTCTAAAAAAAGATAAAATATGAAAATTACAATTGTTTTTTAGAATTTGAAATGCACAGATATTTGTCTATATTTGAAGAAGCGCTTTTGGGGCTTAAAAGCCCACACTTAAAGCCTATCGGCTAATAAACAACAAGTGAATTGTTTTCATTACTAATGATTATATAATGGAAAGGAAAATCATTAACTGACATATTGTCAATCAAGAATTAATAAATTATGTTTTTTTCTAAATTTTCAAATATTATTTTATATATAGTTTTTAAAATATATTTTCTTTATTATACTTAAATTTTAATAAATATTTGTTATTTAAGAAGTGCCTTTTATATTCTTGTATTATGTCAATTTAAAATAAATTTACCTTAATCAATGATAAAATTTTATTTTTAAATAATTTTTTAGTAAGTTAATTATTAGTTTTAATAATTAACAAATATTATATAGTTTAATTACAAATTTTTTTTTTCTAAATACTAAAATAATGATAAATATAACTTTTTTGTCTCATGATTTTTGAACAAATATGATACTATATTATTATGGAAAGGAAAATTTCAAGCATTATTATACAATCTTTTAGGAATGTATGAAAAATACTAATAATTATTTATATTTAAATTATTTTGGTTAATTAAATAAATATTTTTTATTAAGTAAACATTAAATTAAATAATAAATTTGAAATTTTTAGCTAAATTCAATGTTTATTCAAGCATAAATATTAAAATATATTAAATATGGTACTTAGTCTAAAATTTGATGATATAGGAATGTTTTTTATTAGGTAAAATAGGTTTTGAAAGGGTCCTAAAACCCTTTACAATGATCATCAACTATTAACAAAAAATAAACATACTAAAACCAGTAGTACACAACCAACAACAACAACAAAAGCCAAACACACTACCAAACAACAAAACTGGGCAAAAGCCTAAACTAGACAACTATAATTCTCTTAGAATCTTGGAAGCTTCCATGTCCTTATGAATGATTTGATCATGCATATACATGGTTTCTTTAATTACTTGGGCATGATCTTCAATAGCCTTTCACTAGCTTTGAGACCTAGCCGAGGGCCCATACATTTTGGATACAATTTGTTTACCTAAACCAACAATAAGGCCAAGAATCTCCACCACCTCACCAAGAACATTAGCACCCACCTCCAAACTATTATATTTCTTCTTCTTCTCACTAATCCCTAGGTTTTGAGCTTTCTCATTTAGCATACAAAGACCCCATTGACATTTCTCTAAATTTGCTCCTTGCTAACATCAACCACAGTATTGATTTCACTATTAACTTGGATATTAAGCTTTCTAGCATGTTGATTTTGTCCTCTTGATTGGATTTCACATGCTTGGCATTGTTAGCTACCACCTCGATCAAGGACATCATTTTCCTGGACTCGTTATTCTCCATCCCCTATTTCTTATCATTTGGAGAGGTTTCACCTTATTAGAGAGGGAGCCAAGGATTTTCTTGATGTCATAAATCTATAAAATAAACCAATTAGACAAAATGGATGGTTCATCACTGTCTTTCAATATAAACATCTCCACATCCTCATTAGCATTCATAGGGTTATGATCTAATCTTTTCTCTTTTGCAACCTATTAGGAATTCTAAGCAGTCTGCAATCCATCGTCCTAAACATCCTCATCTTTCTCCACAATCATCACCTCACAACTAGGCATATCCAACCAATGCATCTCACCTTCTCCATCCTCACTTTCACCCACCTCCACACTAACCCATTTGGCCATATTATCTTGAGAGCCCTTCTTCAACTTATAGGGTTTAGAAGGTTCCCTAATATCAACATAAAGGCCTGGCCTAATTATTTTCTCTTTTTTATCTTTCCCTAGCATATCTTCAGATTGGCTAGGTCTCACAGGTCACGCAAATTCCACCTCATCAACCTTGGGTTCAAAAACCTTAGACCCTTGGGTTTCTTCTAGGAAGTAAGTTTCTTTCTATTACCAATGTGATAGCAGGCCTCTTCATCTGAAATGTCATTCTCAGAGTCAATTGACATATCAAGGTAGTGCACAATCACATTCTGGGCAAGCTTAAAATTTTATGTTTCCCCATAGGGGTCTTGAGGGTAATGGACACCAAATTATAATATTGCATAATAAGGAAGATAAGGCCCTCATGGAGGACCGGGGTAGAGGGATCTTTCTATAATCATTAACACTAGAAAAAAGATAGAGAATAGACAAAAAGGAAAGAAACCATATGTTTATGGCAAAAATGAATAGCAAAATAAAGTGGTAACCAAAAAGACTAGTGAAGTGACCAGCTAGTGTAAAATACTTCATGATAACTTCCACCATGTATGTCTAGAGAGGTTAGATGGTGTTGTGGCAATTGATTTTCTAACACTCTAGAATGTTAAGATTGATTTGAAAAAAAAAAATTACTCCATAAATCAATTAATGTCCTTATTGGATGACTTGAATGAAAAAACAATCTTTCTGTGTGATGTACTAAATTTTTTTGCAAACCTAATTAAGATTAACATATCTAATATAAGATGAGTATGCACTATATTGAAATTAATTTCATTATGAACTTTTTCTATATAAATGTGCATAAGGACTAATGGTGCTAAAAAAAAGGGTTAATTTCTCCTCATTCTAACTTGTAATAGACTAGCTTTTATCTATAAGTGACAAAATTAAGGACGATCTACTAAGAGGTCCTTACCCATCCAATCCCTTCCAAGACAACAATGATATTACCTATAATGTAATAACTTCTTTTAGCAATGATATTATGTAGAATGTAAGGATTTTTGTTGAGTGGTATTTCCTTAGGTCACACAATAGATGGCAAAAAATATGATGTGAAAGGCCAAAGCTTGAGAAAGATTCTTTTAATATAATCTAAGGAAAGTGATAGAACTCTAGTGGGTAATTATATGAAAAGCGAGGTCAAAAGGGGGTCCAACATGACTATTTTTTTTTAAATCAATAAAAGATAATCTTTGATTGCTAATTTGAGATGTGTATGCTAAAAAAATTACATTATATAATTTAAGTACTTTAAGAAAATACTTATAAAATTGATTAAATAATTTATTTTAAAAATAAATGTTCCAATAACCTCAACTTTAAGAATGATTTTTTTTTTTGAATAAAAGGGTAAAAACTTTATTGAAAATCAGAATCAAGAATTACAAAAGAGAACCAAAGTCTCAAAGTGCTAGTAGGGAACCCCAAGCCCAACCCAAGATCTGTTGGCTTCATAACTATCCATATCCACAACAAATGTCCTATACAAGTCCTGACAGTAATCTAGGGAAAGTTGCTCCCAACCTTCAAATTTTCAATTATCATCATGTTCCAAGGCCAACTTAGCCAAACAATCAGCTGCTCTATTCCATTCATGAGGAATGTGGATCAAAGACACCTTCTCCATCATAGAACTAATTTGAAGAATTTGGTGGATGATCCCTACCAGCTGCAAATAAATCCCACTCACCTTCTGTTCAATCAATAAGTTAACAATAATTTGTGAATCCGATTCCCAAATAACCTTCCTCCACCCCAACTCCAAGGCACGCTCCAGGGAATATAAAATTGCTAATCCCTCCATAAAGTTATTAGACTGCCCCCCTTTATGCATTGAAAAGAAGAAAACCACCTCCCCCCTACTATCCCTACCAACCCCACCAATCCCCACAGGGCCCAGATTACCCCTAGAGGAGCCATTGGTATTAATCTTGGTGGACTCATCCTGAGGGGGCATCCACCTTCCCACCCTTTGAACCTTCTTCATAGAATGTCTACCTCTCTTGGCACAAGCCAAGGTGGGAGACATCTCCTGTAGACCCAACCTACTCACAATATTAGCCTCACCTCTATCCAAAGGAAAATTCACTTCACATTTAGCTTTCGTCATCTCCTGAATCATACCAATGATTCTATTCCACACTTGTTGAACTAACAATCTGACCTCCCTAAAGATCCTCTTATTCCTCTTTAGACAGATCTACCACAGTATGGAAATTGGCCCAATATGCTAGACAGTCAAGAGAAATGAGGAAAAAATAGGAGGCCTGCCCAAACTCCTCAAAAAATCCACCAAAGAATCTGCGTGAATAGAAGGATGCTTCCACACCCCCCACCAGTAATGCCAAATTAGTAGCGAGAAAGGGCATCTGAAGAACAAGTATGAGGAATCCTCCTCCCCATTACCACACAAAACACAGATGTAGAGCCCAAGGAATCCCTGCTTGCGAATATTGTCCCATGTTAGACATCTATTCAAAGCCAAAGTCCAAGCAAAATAGTTACACTTCGGGCAAGAAGAATTATTCCACACCTGTTTCCACCAAAGCACCTCCCTCTCCTCCAATCTTTGGGACAATAGCTCCAAGTACCCACTAGCCATAGTAAATACACCCTTAGGATTCAAGGACCAAGCAAGTCTATCCGTAACCTTAAGGGAGCTATAGTGTCTACTCACCAAAATGCCTTACAACTTAGTACACTCTTCATACATACTAGCAATCAACAATTAATTAGGAGCCTTCCACCGCTCCAACTCCAAACGCCCACACCTATAAACAACCTTAAAGTCACTCATTCTCGACCACCTTGCCTCCAGGAACCTCTGGAAAATATTTCCAAGGTTGGGAAACTAATCAAGAATGGGGGGATAACCATCCCAAGAGTCAAACCAGAAAAGCACCTCTTCCCCCCTCTTACATATCCAAAAAAGTCCTTCCTTTATAAGAGAAGCCCCTTTCTTGAGAGTAATCCAAATTGATGAACCTTTTCCCTCAAGCGGGTATCTTGGGATTTCCTCCTTCGGTATCCTCTACATATATTTGTAGGCCAAAATCCTAGCCCAACCTTGATCTTGTTCAACACCCCACCTCCAGTTGAATTTAGCAACCAAAGCCTCCCTAAATAAAATAGGCTGCCTTAAGCCAAGCCCACCTGACTGCTTTGGGATACACACCAAGTCCCAATTGACAAGATACCATTTGTTCGAGGACAAGTTGCCTACCCATAAGAATCACCTTGCGAGAGAATCCAATCCCTTCAAGAACAACTTAGGGGCAACTTGGAGCATACATCGATAAATCAGAAGAGCCTGAATCACCGACAGGATCAGTTGAACCCTCCCAGTAAAGTATAACCATATGTGAGTCCAATGTTTGACCTTCATGCAAAATTTGTCCAAGATACCCTGCCATGAATCCCTGGGAGGATTACCAGTAGAGATAGGAATACCTAGGTAAGTCAAGGGAAGATAATTGACCTGGAATCTCAGGATATGAGAAATCCTCCTTTGAATAGTTCCAGGTGTGTTGAAGAAGAGAATATAAGATTTATCCTCATTGATCAACTGACCTGAAGCAACAAGATAAACATCCAAAACTTTACGCAGATTCACAACTTCTCTAATATGAGCTAATCCCATCAGGGTCGTGTCATCAAAAAACTGCAAATGGGACTGAGGATGTAAGTCATTTCCCCAACTCCAACCTTGAATAATACCCAGACCCACATTATGCTTAATCAACCTCTCCAGACCCTTAGCCAGAAGAATGAATAAGTATGGGGAGAGGGGGTCTCCCTGGCAAAGACCCCTAGATGCACCAAACAACTCAATATGATCTCAATTAATTAGCACAGAGAAAGAGGTAGATGTAACATAACTCATTACCCATTGAATCCATTCATCAGTAAAGCCAAAGGCCCTAAGGATCTTCTAGAGAAAGGACTAACGGACTCTATCATAAGCCTTAGCCATATCTATCTTAATAAACATATCTTTTTCCTTAGAAGCCGCCATATAATGAATGGTCTTAGTAGCAATGAACACACCATCTAGGATTTGGCGACCTTCCATGAACCCACTTTGCTCGTCTGAGCTGACATCCCCAATCTAGTTCTTCAACCTATCTACAATAAACTTAGAAATGATCTTATAGATAACATTACAGAGAGAGATAGGGTGGAACTAGCCTAACCGATCAACCCCATCACACTTGGGGATTAGTGCAATGAAAGTTGTATTCAAAGCACAAAGCATCTTCTTATTCCTTTGGGATTCTTGGACCACCTCCAATAAGTCCAATTTGATAATATCCTAGAAATCTTGAAAGAACTCAATGAAAAATCCATCGGGTCTAGGGGCTTTTCCTTTCCTCATGTGAAAAACAATCCTCTCAAGTTCTTCTAGTAAAATAGGACCCATGAGCTACTCATTCATCTCCCTAGTAACTAGAGAAGGAATACAAGAAAGAACCTGATTCTCCTCTTTCGATTCCCCCTGAGAATCCTCTCTAAAGAGGGACCAAAAATAATGTAGAGTCTCCCTAAAGATCTCCTGCAAGGATAAACACTGCTCACCTCTATCATTGACCAGAACATGAATATAATTGCCATGTCTTCTTGCTTTCACTGAATTGAAGAAGAACGCAGTATTCTTGTCCCCCGCTTGCAGCAAATCAATATGAGCTCTTTGTTTCCAATAAATTTCCTCCCTAAGCTCTCATTCCTCTAAAGCCCCGACTGCCCTATCTTCCTCCCTAAGAAGGGCTTCAGACAAACCATGCTCTCTTATTTCCCTGGTAACACCATTCAACACTATCTGAGCCACTTTCTTAGCATGAAAAATATTCTCAAAACATTGGTGATTCCATCGTTTAAGCTAAACCTTAACAAATTGCAATTTCTTGGCAAAACTGTACATAGCAGTGCCAAAGGTTGGCCTCCCTTTCCTCTACCACTCTGCAACATGATCCTGCAAAGAAGGATCTCATAACCACATAAGATGGAATTTGAATGAAGGAGTGCAGGCGACCCGAGCAGAGGAAGACACCAACTTTATGGGCTAGTGGTCCAAACCTCTCCAGTCTAGAATCTTAGAACACATGGACCACCCCCCACTAACCCAAAAACTAGAAACCAGAAAATGATCCAACCTCTTCGTAATCCAATACTCCCCTACCCTCCTATTTTTCCAAGTGAACAGACTATTACTAGGCTTAATGCCAACAAGATGCAATGAAGATATACTATCCTGGAGAAGGAAATAAGAAGGTTCCAAACGTATAACACCACCCTTCTTCTCACACAACTCTAAAATGGCATTGAAATCTCCTGCCATAATCCAAGGATGAAAAGGGAACAACCCTCGCATAAAAGAAATATGAGACCATAAATTATGCTCTCCCTAAAGATTAGTGGGGGCATAAATATTAGTAAACAAGATATATTCCCCATTCTCAAGACTAGAGGTAATCCTGGATAAAGAAGATCTGGAAGCAACCCACCAAATAGGATGAATCTTCAAGGGGTTCCAAAGATAGGCCACCCCTCCAAAGGAGCTAGCTACCCCAATACACTGACACTCACCTCTCCCCCAAAGCTTTGGTACCACACCCATCATACTTTCCATAAAAAATTTAGTTTCCTGCAAGAAAAGAACATCAGGTGAATGACTCCTTACCAAATCCCGAACAACTTTTTGTCTAGGGCCACTGTTCAAGCCCCTCACATTCCATGATAACACAATCATTTTAGGGGATTGGAAAAATAAGAATCAAGAGTCTTTACTAACCTTGACTCAACCAAATTCTCTCCCATCAATTTGATCTTATCCAAATCCTTCTTTCTGTCAACCTTTGAATTATTCTCCGATGCTCTTTTCTTAATGTCTTTCTGATGAAGACCCAGGTGTAAGGAGGTCTTATTACTTTTGACCCCAACAGGTTCCAATTTCTGAGTTGTAGGAGAACCCTCCCCCCTAGCCAACTTCACTTCCACACCAGAAGTGAGTCCCAACTTGACCACAACTAGTTGATCCATTTCCATTTGTTGACTTCCAACAACTTGCAGAGCCTGGGTAGAGTCCCAGATAACACTTGTCGGAACTAGCTCTAATGCACCTTGATCCAAAGGAAGTAACCCCAGGTTCACCTCCTATTGGCTAAGGTCATCCAGAGCTTCAAATGTATTAAAGGTATCCTCCTCCTGTCTCTCTTGCAAGGACTTCTTTTGTCCTCGGTTTTTGTTCTTTGTCTTAACTGAGACAAAATCATCAACACCCGCTACCTCGTCTATCATGTCCGCTTTTCCTTTATCAACCCCAACTATGTTATGGGTTAGTTGCTGAGGTTGGCACACCACTGGTTTATACGTACAACAGTTACACTGCAAATGACCATACTCATGACACAAACGACACTGAAATGGTAAAGTCGCATAATCCCGCTACTGAACCCA
Source organism: Cryptomeria japonica (assembly GCF_030272615.1). Lineage (NCBI taxonomy): Eukaryota > Viridiplantae > Streptophyta > Pinopsida > Cupressales > Cupressaceae > Cryptomeria > Cryptomeria japonica. The sequence goes on from NC_081413.1 coordinate 498,969,096, forward strand.
AGAATAACAACCCACACACATATCTATAGCATCTGGCAAAGGTTTACTAAGATCAATTTCAACACAAATACGAGCAAAATTCATTACCTTTCCCCTAGGGTCCGCAACACATTCTCCCGGTAGCATTCCATCGGAAAACACGATAGACAAACTCACACTGGGACCCTATTCGGGAGCTCCTCTGAAGGGTTAAACCCTACATGCAAAGGTTTGATGAACAACCCCACCTGGTTGTAAAAATACGAGCCTCCTTAAAAAACCCTATTGCGATCCTCCATGTAGTTGAATGAAACCATGAAGTAGTTGTTTGCCAACAACATACACTCCATTTCCCCTTACGGTGCCCAAGTCCTCTGCGCCCAATTTTCCAAAAACTGTAGAGAAACCCTCATCCCCCAAAACTTGCAATATAGCGAGTGTTTTGAAAAGTATTCAACATCTTCAGCTATCATCTCAGGAGGAATAACCAACCTTGACCTCTCATTGCATCTCTCCAAACAACCATTAATCTTCTTAATCCGAGAGCCACCAGCACTACTAAACCCCAAATTTGAGACCAAAAGATTATTATCAAAAGTTTTGACACTTTGGGATGCAGATTTTGAACCCACCGCAGAACAAAAATCCATGACGAGAGGTTCCTTCAAGGCCTCACCACCAATGTTAGACATTGTTCCTCATAATAAACCTACACCTCAAAGGGAAAATAGCAATGGATCTACACACCTCTGCAAGGCAACAAAAACCCACCCCTCCAAAGCACCACCGAATGACAAATCAGACCACAGCCCCCTGCCCCACAGGCTATCCACAACTCTGAGCCCTAGAAATGCAATAACCAGTAGAGAAGGCCTACACATTCACACCTCGCTAAACACTACCAATCGTAGTCACAAAACTCCAGCCTACCGAAACCAGATTGCGCCCCCTCAGTCAATAAAAATGAAACCCCAAAAATGGGGAGAGACCCTCGTCCCTCCGGCCACGACCCCTCCCTCTGCAAACGCCCCCACTCACTTCAACCAAACTGAAGAATAAAGAACAACACACAACCCTCTGCCATCATCCGTCAGTTTCAAGAATGATTTAAGTACTAATATAAAATATAATTAAAAATGATTATAAACATACTAAAATTTTTTTACCTCTTTTATCATATTAAATAGATATGAAAATAATTTGAATATTGTATAAAATATATAGAAATTTATTTAAAATTTTAAATCAAAAGTCAAGAAAAACTAATTTATCTTAGACACTAAATGCTTTTTGAAAATATTTTAAATACTAGTGAAAAACACATATGAATATAGTTGGAAAGTTTGAACCCAATTTTGTTTTTTCCTCTTCCGTGGTAGAATCGAGATGATGAAAGTGATCATAGAGATAAAAATATTTGGACTACATGGAGTAGAGTGTTATTTATTTCCAAAATGGAGGCTTTTAAATAAACTTTTCAACTCTTTAAGTTCTGAAAACAAGACAAACTAAAGTGACATAAATTCAAAGTTTGTTCTCACCACCCGCAATTTTCAAAGATGTTAGGCTGATGTCAATAATTTACTAAGAACAGTTTTTCATTTTCTCGCTCATTCGAATTGGGGACCTCAACACCTCTCATGTTTGATCAGCTAGCAAAATTAGTATTCAAACCTCATAATTTTGACACTGAAATTCAATGTAAGGTCATATTTGAACTCTTTTCTTTTTCTGCTTGCCTTCTCCCTAACCATACTTGCATACCAAATCCCAGTCCCCACCCAAATGAAAACATGGTTTTCTTTTATATATATATCTCTTCATTTGTTTCTCTTCTTATATACATCTTATGTGTTGAGCTATAGATCATAGAGATCAGTTAGACTCAAATTTAAAATCTTCTATTTGCAGTTGAAATGGTCTATCAATTGAGTCGATTTGGGTGTGGCTTATTACAACACCTCCCTTAAGTGACACTATAGATACACGTTATTTGTTGAGTTACAGTTCATAGAGATCTATTAGACTCAAATCTAAGACCATCTATTTACTACTGGAGTGCTCTACCAATTGAATCAATTTGGCTATGGCTTTGCACACTTCCCTTAAGCTGCATTACAAATATGTGGGTCTCTTAGATTGACTTGATATCACATGTTGAACTACAACTCATATGCATATAGACTGGTTAGAAATCAAATCTACAACCTTTTAATTGATGTTGGAATTCTTATTAACTTTTTTTGACCAGCCCATCATCAATCCAGATGTGACTTAATCTAGCTTTCTTCTCTTGTATTGTAGGCACTAACATTCTCATAGAAATTTAGGTTGAGAAAAATACATAGAATTGTAATGGATTTCAGCTCAACTCTCTCTTGGTCGATCATGAAAATGGCATTGGTTTTTCTTATCTCTATTGCAATAGCATTTAATGCTGAAAGTCTTGATGGAAGAAGACTTCTGAAGATAAAACCCATGTAGAATAAATCTTCAGATGAAGTGAATGTAGTGAAAGAGGAGTTGGATACACAGCCTGTCCAGTGCTTATCCAAGTGGATGCAGAGTCCTGCAATTGCTCAAATGGAAATTATATGCCCTTGTAAGAGGAGTAGAATGTTGTCAAAGAATAGTTGGAGTTTAGAAAGGATATTGAAGAAAATACTTGTATCTTCTCCAAGTCATGGTTAGGCCACCGATAACCAAACAGTGACCACATGTAATGACAGGGAAAGCAACAACAAATATTTAATACTATACATTAATGTATGCCCTGTTAATGCTATCTAATACAGAGGCAAAACAATTTATTAGGGTCCGTTAATCTCATGTAAGGCTGGAAAATAGTGAAAATTTGATCTTGTTAGTAGAGTTTATTTCTATCTTATGAAACCATTTTTTTTAATAGGGTGGTCATAGCTATTTTTGTATGATAAGTTAAGAATTCTTGGATAATATTTAAATCTTCAAGCGTTCGTTTGCATTTTATTCTTATATATGAATAGAAACTATTTATTGTGAAAAGGGAAACAACAATATTGAAAGACTAAATGAATTCAACCACAAAACCCTAGCCTAACAATAACAAAGATCCACCATAACATATGAAGATTACCTAAGACAATGCAAATCAAATGAAATTAAAAAGATTATACCATCACATGTCCAATAGGGTTTGGATCACCATTCTTCCTATCTCCATTGATCTTGCTTGATATATTTTCTCTCAAATTTTATGTGTGCACAAGAGCTCAACAAAGAACGGAAATGTGGTGGCAAGTAGGCTTGATCGCATATGAAAGTTCGAATGCTAGAGTAGTCGGGGTTTGAATAGTTGATTAGAATATATTAGAATGATTAGGGTTGATAATGAAGGAAGTATCCTCGTATATAGAAGACACTACAAGAAATGGAGGGATAAGATTAAGAGGTGTAAAAGATAAATGGTCGTCTATGATTAGAGGGTAGGTAGAGAAAATAATAAAATAACGAGAGGGGTAGGTAGTGTAGGAATTAAGAGATGAATGACATGTGTCATAGGTAGAAAAGGTTAATGAATTAATTAAATAAATAAAAATTTAATTAATTAATAAAAGAAGTGGGATCAATTAAATAAATAAAAATATTTATTTAATTTAGGAAAAGGATAATTTAAATAAATAAATGTATTTATTTAAATGAGAAATAAGGCTAGAAGAGGATAAATAAATTAATTAAAGAAATAAAGATTTATTTAATTAATAGAAGAATTAGGCTTAAGTAATTAAATAAATAAAGATATTTATTTAATTAGACAAGACAATTTTAGGTGTCTACATTTTACGCCTCTTTGAGACAATGCAGCTTGTCGCGTCGTTTCAAAGAAGATAAGATGAACTGATACAAAGTTGCCCCAAGATGGAAATGATATGCCCCCTCAAGAGATTGGATAAAAATGTTTGAAAAGATTGCAGAAAATCTCTCGATAAGAAAGAAAGGCTAGAATGGACTAACCAGATGGAGTGACAGAGTCACGGGATAAAGAAGACTGACTCGGGAGACTAGGCTAGGGCTAGGGCTAGAGCTAGAGCAGTCTATAAGATAGAGCACGAGAGGAAAATAGCCTCATTGTCATGCACACATCCAAGAGATCAGAGTGTAGAGAGAGAATAGAGCAACATCAGTCAGCAATGATGGCATTGGTTCACAGATTCGATCACGTTCGCCGATTTTAGAGGCCAACAGATGCAAGAGAGCTGGTAAGTACCAAAAAACCTCCTTGTACTTTTCTGCATTAAATGTTGCCATAAATGCATGTTAGGTAGAGCATTTAATGTATTTGAGATATGTCAAGTGAGATCAAAAAAATGCCAAGGCACATCTGTGTCGGTGCCAGGCATGTTTGGGTTGGCTAGGCGCGTTTGTGTTTGTGCCAGGCACGTCTATGAATGAAAAGGTATTTGTGTCAGATGTGAGCACATCTGTGTTGTGCAGGCGTGTCTATGCTATATGGGCGCATCTATGCAGAGTAGAGGCACATCTATGTATGTCAGGTGCGTTTGTACAGAGAAGACGTGTATGTGTAGTATGTAAGCGCGTTTATGTCATAAAGGTACATTTATGTCTTTTAGGTCAAATCAACAGTTCTGTGATGAACATATGCTATTGATTGGATAAGTTGCTGAGAGGATACACTCAAGAAGGTCCTCTAAGGAAGACTAGGATAGTAGATAGGGCTAGGATTGACAATTCTGTGATAGAACATATGTTGCCAATTAGGAAACTACTCAAGAGGATACACTCAAGCTGAGGCCATATGATAGGATAGATCAAGGTACTTTGTGATGAATGGGGAATGCCAAAACATAGTACTTTATTATGAACAGGGAGTACTAAAAAGAGCATCACTTTTTGATGAATAGGGAGTGCAAAAATGTAGTACTTTGTGATGAATAGGGAGTACCACTAGAATAAAAAGCAACACTTTGTGATGAACATGGAGTGCCACTAGGATAAAAAACAACATTTTGTAATGAACAAGGAATGCCACTATGATTGACATAGTTGATTTGCTTCACTGCAAGAGGACCTACCTATCCTGGAGTCACGAGAGAGATTCTCGTCGACTCAAGAGTTTGCGAGCAGAGCTGACAGTTGAGGAGAGAGCAACAGTTTAGGCTATGGGACTGTGACATATTTTGTATCTGCCTGAGTTTCGAGTGAACATGGGGTTGCTGACAGTGCTAGCTAAGAGATGGCACTCAGAGACTTACAATTTTCATTTGCCAATGGGTGAGATGACAGTCACCTTAGAGGATGTTTACAAGATTCTGAGGATATCGATCAATGGGGAGTTAGTTCCATATAATTGAGAGGGAGGCAGGGATGCACTAAGATGAATGTTTCAGAATCAGGGATTGGAGATGATGGTTGGACATGTGGCTTGGGATACCATGACACAGACAAGATTAGCACTACCAACAGTACTGGCAAGAGTGATCAGTGAGTTCCTCTATTTGGATAGGGCGACATGAGGATTGGCTGTGGGATGGGGGAGTACACTGGAGACATTGGTGATAGAGCACACTAGGTTGGCATGGGGACCATGTCTACTAGCACACTTGTACTATGAGTTAGATCAATTTGTATACCATGGATTAGCAGGATTTGGTTATGGAGTGACATTATTGCAGGTGTGGGCATATGAGCATCTGTCGGTGACACGACCGATTCATTTTAGAGGGAGGGACCATGGCCACAGTTTTGTACATCTATATGATATGATTACATCTCAACCATGGATTGGGAGACTAGAGTATTGGCGCAGGGTAATTTATGAGATCGACACTATAGTATGGAGGTCATACCGAGAGTGTGAGGAGCGGGAGGATGACGCTGTGAAGCAGCCGTGTGTGTTTAGGAGAAGGTATCTTATTGGGCGGATGCCATATGTTCTTGAGAGGCAGTTGGTGGATAGGGTGGGCAGGCAGTTCGATAGGATACATCGGATGCCATGGGGTTCCGGGATGTATGCTCGGACAGTGAGAGATTAGGTGCACTTTGAGCCATTGTTGTCTTATGATCAAGCAGTGATGCAGCTAATAGAGATGATTCCTTTGCCTTGGGATATGTGGCCAGACATAGAGGATGCAGGGATGGATGCAGAGTATACTGCATATTGGGCAGAGCATCCATTTCCACGGTTGACGGATCCAGGGGAGCCGATAGATGGAGATGGTGAAGGGGATGGGGATAATGATGGAGATGGCAGAGGTAGAGGTTGATAGAGGAGGTGGGGTGTAGTAGGAGAGAGGAGAGTGGCTCCAAGGAGAGAGGGTGGAGAGGAGAGGCAGGCTCGGCAAGCTCACATAGTGAGGGGTAGAGGTGGATTGCCTTTATAGGTGCTAGCAGCACAGGTTCCCAAACAGGGACAGGGGCAGCCACAGGAGCAACCACAGGTATAGGGACAGGGTGAGGGGGGAGAGGGGGATGATGAGTTACTATATTTGAGGAAGATCTGCCAAGGATAGGCAGATGAGATCCACTATCTCAAGCAGGAGAGGGATAGGCTCATGAGACAGTGGAGGGACATTGAGCGGGAGAGGGATTAGGCTATCCAGCATTATATAGAGGTTGAGACAGCACTGAGTGTAGGGAGATAGGCAGCAGAGGACATAGGAGCTGGATATGTCTATGTTCTACGAGCCGGGGAGGAGATAGGCTACTGGAGAGACCTATACTATGGAGCAATACCACCAGAGAAATAGGCTAGGAGCTTCCGTAGACCATCATGGCCAACAACGACCACTGGAGGGAGGGACAGGAGACAAGCATCGAGTGGTGGGGTCATGGGTCCTCCACCACCACCAGATAGAGGGGATAGGAGAGATGATCTTGGGGCGGGTCCTTCCAGGGCTCAAACTCTATCGAGGCCAGTCGGCTCCATGGGAGGGAGTTCATCATAGCCTTAGAGGGCTCCCTATGTATCAGTTTTTGTACCATTTTGTATGATGACACCTTTGGGTGATTACAACCATATCATTTTTGACATCATTGTATCATGACACTTATGATTATATATATATGAGATTCATCCTTGCGGCAGCTATATGCATGTGTACCTATGTGATGCTTATGTTTCTATGTGATTTTTATGATATGGATGCAAATATGTACATGATGAAATGCCATATTTTTGTTCTTTTATATTTTATATGTTATACATATGCAATTGTGGATGTATGAAATGCAAATGAATATGATAATGTAAAGAACTATTTACATTATGAGAATGTAAAATGTGCTAACATGTGTTGTGTGCAGGATGTGATGCAATTGTGATATCTATATGTATGTATGAAATGCTAATATGTGATAATGCAGGTGTAAACTACATGAAATGCAAATTTTTTTGGTGTGTCATTATACTCAGTCATGTTGTAGCAGGCTATATGGACTCAAGAAAGAAGATGAAATTCAATCAAGAAAGGGGGATGGAAGATAGAAGATATATGGAAGTGAAAGGGCTTCTTGTGCGTTATCATCATTGAGCTTTATTAGGGCAAGTAGGTTATGACAATCGAGACATATGTTTGACCCAGAAAGTCATTGTACCTATTTGCATGGAGATAAGACAGTTGCAAACAAGGAATGCCCCAGAGACAACAAAAGAAAAATAGGTGACGATACCCCATGCTCGCCTTTCTAGTCAAAGACATCCTGGAAATAAAATCTCTAGTCAGAGACATTCTAGAAAAGCTAAAAGACATGTCACCAAAAAGATAAAAACAAAAGAAAACCAAGACTCGACAGCAACATCTACTGTAGTCCTCAAGTTTAGTGTCTCTTGTCACTTGTATAAGTCTTATTTGATTGTGGTCACAATGTTTACTTTCACAAAAAGGATAGAAAACACTGAACCATAATGTTGTTGAGTCTGTTGAAAGATTTGATTTGTTGAAGCCTATTGTTGTTGTTGTGTCATCGAAAGTTGACTGAATCCATGAAACTGATACCTTATTGTAGAGAAGATGAAACTTTATTATAGATTTGCGATGCAAGTGCTGCTTTATTATGGATTGTACGGGGATAGACTGAAGAAAATCGGAAGAAACTGTATTCCTTAGAATGTGTGATGTTCTTACTTCCACACCCATCGCTAGACGTAGGATATTCCTTAGCCACATATAGGAGCTGATTTATTATGGATGGAAAGGGGTGAAAAGGAAGGATTATTATGAATGGCTAACCAATCTTAGGAAGATCAATAACAAGCCATGATGGGAATGGGTAAGTTTATTATGGATGGATAGGCTGTGAGTGTGTGCAAAGTGAAAGGATGAAAGAGAATCCTGAAGGAGGGAGGAGGAATGTCTCTACACATGGCATCGGTGACCCAGTTTTCACCATGGTACTTGCCCAGGGCGCCACCGAAGTGGTTTTCACCATTGAACGAATTTATTTCTCTTTACTTTTTTTTATTTTTTATTTTTTTTTTGTGTCACAAGGCGCCTGTTTGCCAAGTTTTCACCAAGTAACAATTTTTTATTTTTATGATTTTTTGTATTTTTTAAATTTTTTAAATTTTTTTTTATTTTTTTGTATTTTTTATTAGGATACATTGAAGAGCTATGTGTAAAACCTGCGAAGGTGCATGTTGTTGATAGGATCCTCCAAATGTTATCTCTCTGGGGTTGAGAGCTGATATGCACTGGATACATAGACTGTCGTGATAATGTAAGGACCAAGCCAATTTGGTTCAAACTTGCCCTTCTTCTCTTTGTTTTGTTGATTTTTAGGATTTTCCTTGAGAACTAAGTCACCTACCTAAAATGTATGAGGCTTTACCTTATGATTGTAGATGTATTGTTCCTTGACTGAATGATGTGTTTCTCCCTTGATTGTCTTCCTTGATAAAGGAGCTGAGATAGAATTACTAGTGTGTGGAGTACACAGGCCCGTATGCATGTCACCTAAAGAAGTTTGGGAATCCCTGACAACAAAGTCCTTCGAGGAAGCTCCATTAAAGTTACATGATGTATCTCTAGAAGGGAAAGGATGTGGGGAACAAATGGATGATTTATGAAGGTTTACGATTGTGAAACGAAGTGAAAGTATCATGACATGATGGAGACATAGGATCAACAAGTATGCTTTTTGACTTAAAATTGTAGAACTTTTGCCCCCAGTTATTTTGATATTAGAGGAGATCAACTCTTATTCTTTTTGCATCATAGGAGTTTTATCCCTGACTTTGATGTTTGCAGAGTCCAATAGCTTTTGATTCTGATTTGGACTAAATGACTTTTCTTTATTTTTGACTTTTAGATTTTTCTTTTCAAAGCTTGATTTTTGATCCCCAATGAGTAAGGGCTTTTATAATTCTTGTTGATCCAAGTCTGGGAGAGGAGTGGAAATGGAATGAGTGGATGATATGGCAAGGCTATGTGAGTTCTCAAGAGGGTTGGTGATACGCTCAATAGATTCTTCACTGGAACCACTCTTAGGACTATTGATATCAAGAGATGCTTGCACCACTAGAGGAGATTTGCATTCAAACTTAGTAGCCACAACACTAGGTGATTCACACCCAATTCCTTGGCATTGCAAATTATTTGTAGGTTGTTCCTATCGACTGAATACCTTAGGAGATAGTGGGAATTGATCAACATGAAATATATACTCACCACATCCCATGTCTTTAATATTGAACTTTTCTTTGATCTCTACTTGTTTTGATGTGGAAGGTTTTAAGGACTTTGGATCAACATATGTTGATGAAGAAATAGCCTCTTGATTGACTAGTATTATTATTTTTGATCTAGGTCATAGATTGTTGCAATATATGAATGGATTTGTATCAGCTTTGATGGTTAGTTCAACTCCATTGTGTGGAAACTTGATACATCGATGATATGTAGATGGTACTGTGCTCATCTCATGAATCCATGGACGTCCTAGCAATATGTTGTATGTGAGATCTAGGTCTAAGACTTGACAAACCACATCCTTCATAACTGGCCCAACTCTAAGAGGTAAGGTGATTGTGCCCTTGGATGAACACTCTTCATCATCATATGCCTCGATGGTAATTTTGTTTGTAGCATTCACAACTTTATCTGAATATCCCAATTGTATTATTGTGTTCAATGTAAATATATTCAGACCTACTCCTTCATCTATCAAGACTCGTTTTATTTGATGTTTATGATGGAAGGCTTCAATGTGTAAAGGTGCATTATGTGGTTGGCTCACTGAGGCATCATCAGCTTATGTGAATGTGAGAGAATGTGGGATGGAAAGGTATCCCAGCATGGCTTGAAACTTGTCCACATTCAGATCAGTAGGGACAGAAGTGTCTCTCAAAGTTTTGTCTAGAATGGCCCTATGTGCGGGGGATATGTGCAAGAGCTCAAGGGTTGAGATAAGCATGGGTGTCTTCCCTAACTATTCTTCAAGGTCATACTCAGGTTTGGTTGATGAGGAAGTGGTGTTTTTAGCTAGAGCACCTTGCAAGGTGAATTTACCTCAACGAGTTGTAACATTACATTCAGAGGTAGGTTCAAAAGAAGATCCAATGCCTTTTAGGACAATCTTGGGTCTTTGGGTAGAATTCTCAGGTGTTTTGTCCTTGATGATAATGGTAGAGATGTAATTATCCATCAAAATGTGATTGATAGTTGAATCATAGTTATAAGATGTTCTGGTATAGTTCTGGTATAGTTGGTTTGGTCATCTGTGGCTTTGGCTTTTCCCTTGTCATGTTTTGGGAATGGCTTCTTAAACATCTCATGTTCTTGATTGGATGAGTGTCCCTCGATCTCAATGTCGTCTCTATCAATGAGATCTTGTATGATGTTCTTCAGTCGATGACAATTTCCTATTTTATGGCCCTTGCTTTTGTGATATTCACCATATTCACCATCATTCCACCAATTTCGCTTGACCTTTGGCTCATATGGAGGCATATCTGGAATTGTTATTATCTTGTTTGCCACTAGCTTCTTGAAGGCTAACTCTAGTGGTTCTCCCAATGGGGTGTACTTCCTTCGTGATTTGGAAGTTGTTTGAGTATTCACTTGATTGTTTGTAGAGCTTGATCATGAAAAATGATTTTGGGTCGTACTGTATTGGCATCAACAACACCATCATTGACTGTGTTTTTGTTTTTATTCCAAAATCTTGGTTTGTCTTTTCCTTTAAAGTCCTCTTTGTTTTCTTTGAATATTTTGATGATGCCTTGCTCAAGTAGGACCTTTTCTGTTGCTAAGCCTTTTTCAATGACATCCTTGAAGGTGGACAAACAAGCTTTTCTCAAGTCATAACCAATGTCTTTGTTAACATTTTGGGTGAACATCTCTACCATTTGTTTCTGTGGAATTTGACAAGAGCATCTGCTGGCTAGATTCCTCCATCTTTGTAAAAATGATGAAAAAGACTCTCCATCCCTTTGTTTGGTGTTGCACAAAGTAGTGAGTGATATGTCTGTCTCTATGTTGTATGAGAAATGTTGGATAAATGCCTCTGCTAAGTCACCCCATGACTTAATTCCAGGTGGGAGCTGGGAAAACCATTCAATAGCTTGATCACCTAAGGTTTGTGGGAATAATCTCATCAAATATGTCTCTTATGTTGCTACCTCATTGCAAGCTATAAAAAATTGTCTTATATGTTCCTTAGGATCCCCTTTTCCTCTGTACTTATCAAACTTAGGTGTCACAAAGTGTGTAGGAAATGAAGGCGTTGGAATTCTTTTCTCAAATGGATAGGGACATATGTCTCTCATTGTGTAAGTTGGCTTCGGTGTATTTATGTCCTCCATTTTCTTTTGTAAGTCCTTTATTTGTTGTTCCAAATTGTTCTTAGGTGGAGATCGACTTCTTGGACCATATCCCATGCCTGAGCCACCAGGTGGAGGAGGAGCATGTTGCATATATGAATGATACTGATCATACACATGCTCATATGGAGGAGGTATATAATGATGTTGTGTATAAGGACCACTTGGTATAGAGTCATGATGAGGAATGGAATATCTTGTTTGTCCTTGTATACCATACTCTACAGGCATGTCATGAGTTTGTTCTAATGTGTTGCCCCCAAATTTGACACGAGGTTTTCTTGTGTCCAAATTTTGAGCATGCCTTTGGATATCCAATTGTTTTGGTGGTTGGTCCTTAGAATTGGCATGCGATTGAGTATATTTTTCTGCATAAGACTTCCATAATGGTCTGTGAAGGTGAGTATCATATGCTTGACCATGTGTGTATGCGATCTCGGGTTTTTGAAACAAAGATGATGGTGATTCAGGCACAAGATGTGGTCCTCTATTGCCTCCACTATTAGGCCTCCTTTGATCCATGTTGAGGTGAGGTTGTTGCAAAGGTTGATTTTCTATTATTTGAGACATGTCAAAATCATGAGGGATCTTGGATCCGCTTTGCGCCATTACTTGTAAGAAATATTTTCTATCTCTCCTCATTATTTCCTCAACCAATCAATTGAAACAGGGATTCATAATGGAGTCTTCCACTTCTACCGAATGTACTGAAATATTGTCCATTTTGTCATTGTGTGTATCATTGTTGTTTTTAGTGTCCATGTTCTCAACATTTTGAATGTTTCTATAGGCATCCATGTCAGGTAATGTGGTATGATCAGAATTAAAAAAGACATCATTGTCATACTCATAGGCACTCATGTTTGCAGACTCTTGAGCCTCTTTCTTTTCTCTCCTAGATTTTTGGGAACGTGTTTCAACCATGAACTAGGTATTGACCAAGATGTGGGAGACTAGATGAAAATGGAAAGAGTATGGAAGACCAAGAGTTGGATGGAATGTAAATGAATCTGAGGTTTACTTGTAATGTCCAAAGTGTAAGACCAAGCATGTATGTAGTAGAGTAGGTGTGGCTTCCAAAGAGATGATAGTTTCTCTTGATGAGGTAAGTTGACCTTGACTCTAAGTAAGACCAAATGAGACCCAAAGGTGATAGACCTTGATGAGGGACCACTTAGCAAAATGTTGTTGTATGTAGTGTATTGACAAAGTATGATAAGAACAAGAAAGTGACCTTTTGACTCAAGTTTAGACAAATGTGAATGTAATGTAAGGTGTAAAGAAATGATAGACTTTGCAAAACCCAAAAATAGGCTGAATTCTAGATGAAAACCTAGAGAGATAACCTAGGAAACTCAATAAGTCTGAAACTGACTATTCTTGTTTGCTGGGCTGTAAATTTTTCCAATTCTGAACACAGACGTGCATGTATACTTCATAGAGCTTAAATGACATAGACGTGGTTCTGTCAGACACAGACATGTTTCTAAGATTTTGTAAATGCAATGTTGGTCAAGAAAACACAGATGCATTTCTGCCCTTCACAGACGCGTTTATATGACACACATGATTTTATCAGACACAGATGCATTTCTAAAAACTGACTGTAATTTTTCCAATTCGTGAAGTTGTTTTTTTGTGACCCAATCTAAAATTTTGACTGTTTTTCATGACAAGAGGACACAATGTTGATGAAGACTTAGTGTTTGCAAGTGTTTAGACTCAAAATGACTCAAAGTGTGTTGTTTGATGTAAAAATATTTTGCATACACTTGAAGACACAAGAGACACAATGTTTTGTTGTTTGGTCTTGAATGTTTGATAGTTCAACATAAGACAAGCACAATTCTTATGGTTGGCCATGACAATAGTTTTGATCCCACATGGGGTTTCCCCCGGGGCTACGCAATTCAGAGCAGATACTTAGATGCTTGACCCCACTAGCTCCACCCTCGGCACTCACTTCTTCGAGGTAGCCAAGCATCAGTCCCCACAATAAGTCCTCGTGGAGAACTTTGTATCTCTACTAAGAACCGTATGTGTGTGGGTCGCTCCATAGGTCCGACCTCCTACCCCAACAACTAGAAGGATTTTGGCTTTCTAAAACAAAAAGGTGCTAGTTAGGGCATCTGCTCATGTGGCCATACATGCAGCACTTTCAGCTTTGTAAATACAGAAGGCTCCTAGCCGGTAGGGGTTACACCCTACAAATGATCAAATAAATTTGATCAAATGGGTTTATGGGGAGACATAGTGTCGGTATGAACTAATCAGCACATGTTACCCATGGATTTCACCATGGATACAGTTGTTTATAGTGGTTCGGAAGAGGATGGTTTTTCCTCGCTACCACTTGGGTCATTCTCTCCTCACTAGTAGGCCTAATGACCACACGAGGAGATAGGCCCTCTAGAGATTAAACAAAAAGAGCTTATTGCCTAAGACACAAAAGACACAGGTTCAATTTTAGTGCACCAATTGAAGTGTTTTCTAGTCTATGAAAACAAGGCACACAATAAAGATAAAAAACCCTTGCCAAAATTCTGCAACAAATATTTGTTAGTAGTTTTGCAATAATACCCCTCCTGCAAGCACACAAGTTAGGTAAATTTTAGATCCAAAAGACTTTGTGAAATAAGGGCCTTCAACAATGCATTTTTTTGACCAATTCAAAGATTTGATTCATTATTAAAAAAAAACCACATGCAAAATTTCAAGAAATTTCCATAAATGTAAGAAAATCCAAAAAATTTGCTAATTTGCTCCAAAAATTAATTTTTTATGAAAAATCATAAAAAATTCATATAAAATGCAAAATTGATCCAAAAAATCTAAAATTTTTACTGGACACTCCTAATGGTCTTCCAAACCTGCATAAAAAACTTTATGCAAAATATCTAAGAAGTTTGTGAGATATGAGCAAAATAATGTAAAACCCTAATTTTCAAAGATCCAATTTTTTAGGAATGATTTTGCATCAAATTTAAAATAAAAAAGAACATATCCTATGTATAATTTTGAGATATTTCCAAAAATGTAATAAAATCCAAAAAATTCACTAATTTGCTCTCAAAATTATTTTTTTATGAAAATACATAAAAAAATCATAGAAATTTCAATTATGCTCCAAACAATTGGATTTTTTTACTGAACATTTCTGATAATGTTCTTGACCTGCAAAACAAATTTGATGCCAAAATGCAAAATTGTTTGTGAGATCTGATCAAAATAATGAGATACCTTAATTTTAAAGATCCATTTTTTGAGGAAATATGTTGCATCAAAATTAAAATCACAAAGAACAGAGCCTGTGTATAAATCAGAGAGCTTCCAAAAATATAAGAAAATCCAAAAATTCACTCGTTTTCTCTCAAAATTATTTTTTTATGAAAATTCATAAAAATTTCATGGAAAATTCAAATATGCTCCGAAAAATCTGAATTTTGGATTGCAAGCTTTGGATACTGTCTTCAACTTGTCAAAACAAATGAAGCCGTTTGTGAAATCGGATCAGATCTCTCCAAGATCTTAATTTTGTGTCCAAAACCCTAGCTACACAAGGTTATTCTCCAATTGTTTTACAAAACAACAATATAGTGTTAGAAATACCTGCAAAAAACACATATCTAACAAAAATCCATGTCCCATGGGGCGTGCCAAAATGTTTATGGTGAAAAGGGAAACAACAATATTGAAAGACTAAATGAATTCAACCACAAAAGCCTAGCCTAACAACAACAAAGATCCACCATAACATATGAAGATTACCTAAGACAATGCAAATCAAATGAAATCACAAAGATTATACCATCACATGTCCAATAGGGTTTGGATCTCCATTCTTCCTATCTCCATTGATCTTGCTTGATATATTTGCTCTCATATTTTATGTGTGCACAAGAGCTCAACAAAGAACAGAAATGTGGTTGCAAGTAGGCTTGATCGCATATGAAAGTTCGAATGCTAGAGTAGTCAAGGGTTTTATAGCTGATTAGAATATATTAGAATGATTAGGGTTTAAAATGAAGGAGGCATCCTCTTATATAGAAGACTCAATAATAAATGGAGGGATAAGATTAAGAGGTGTAAAAGATAAATGGTCAGCTATGATTAGAGGGTAGGTAGAGAAAATAATAAAATAATGAAGGGTAGGTAGTGTAGGAATTAAGAGATGAATGACATGTGTCGTAGGTAGAAAAGGTTAATGAATTAAATAAATAAATAAAAATTAAATTAATTAATAGAAGAAGTGGGATCAATTAAATAAATAAAAGTATTTATTTAATTTAGGAAAAGTATAATTTAAATAAATAAATGTATTTATTTAAATGAGAAATAAGGCTAGAAGAGGATAAATGAATTAATTAAAGAAATAAAGAATTATTTAATTAATAGAAGAATTAGGCTTAAGTAATTAAATAAATAAAGATATTTATTTAATTAGACAAGACAATTTTAGGTGTCTACAGAAACATCTCATGCCTTCATTTCCTAAATGTTCTCAGCTGAAAAATTAGACTTTTTATTAGTTCCTCCAAATGGAACTATTTTTGTAAGCATGTTTTTAAATGGTGGTTAATTTGTCCAGTTTTAATTTGAATGGAGATTTAGGATAATATAAATTTGCATTTTTTTTCTTCAAACATTAATTGAATGATTTGTTTTACTTTATAATTGAGCTGGATTTTTCTTAGATAAGGGTCTTTAGTAGCATTTTCTCAAATTCTAATGTAAAAAAAGGACGTTAAATCCCCACTAGCAAACTTTTTTGGTTGTTTTGATACCATCTGATGTAGGCTGCAACTTAACTCACAGCTTACCCAAGAACCCATGTGCAGCTTTGTGGAAGCTAACTAGAGTTCTCCTTTTACCCCAAGTCAGCCCGCAATAACTGACACCTTTGATAACCCTAAATGTAGCAACTCAAACACATTGCTATGGAGACCGAACCTTCATGCACCTTTGACACCTACACAAGCACGTATTATTGAGCTTGTCATTAGCATTCAAACCACCTTATTGCGAGATATTTTTGTGAGACAAGCCATGGACAGTGGAGAATATTTTTTGTGCATGATGCTCCTAAGAAAAATATGGAGCCATGTGCAGTCAAATGATTACATAAAGTACAAGCTTTTATTCACCAATATTACAGAAGAATTTCACTAAATGACTACCACCAACTGACATTAAAGCTACCCAAAAATAATTAGGGTGATGTAAATTTATAGCTTCCTCTCTTGAGAAACTACTGAAGGTTTCTCATTGAAAAACAATGTTTTCATAATATTTAAAGGCAATTCAATAATTATAAGACTCTCATACACAATCTTCATCTTAGATACAATACATGAAACTATTAAATTATATTACAAAATAATGAGATAAAATAATGAGAGAAAATCATTCAAAAGTGGTAAATTCAATCTTATCTCCGACCGAATATGCAAACCAACTTGTGTAATTCCTCCCTTATAGCTCTTTTTTGTGTTGAACAGATTTTCATATTTTCCAATTTGAGAGACTTGATTTCTAAAGGCCATAACTTTTGATCTGGGAATCCAATTGGTAGACCATTTGAAAAACTAAAATTTTTGTGAAGTTTTGTAACAAAATTTAACCCACTTTGATGATTACAACCACTTTTGGGCCTAAAAATAGTCTTTAAGGGCCTCAAACTAGACTTTGAAATTTTCAAATATGAAAAATTTAGTATCTTCAAAACAAGTCATGATCTTGCAATGAAACTTTAGTAGCATGTCTATTTAGTCAATTTTTAGGGTTGGGAAAAAAATTTGAAGCAATCTGTTCTCAAATGCCATTTTTTTGACCATAGTTGATGTAAATTTGATGGATTTGACTATGATAGATAATGATGGTTTTTTCTTAATAGTTCTTTATCTATATTTGGATTTTTATCAAAATATATTACATAGGTTATGAGTTTTTTGTCTTCGTTTTCTTTTTAAATGGTAATTTATGAAACCACAACTTCTACACTTTCTAATTCAAGAGGATTGAAACAAAGTGATCCCCTCTTCAATCTCCTCTTTAATTTGTAGATGATACAAACTTAATGGGTGTTGCTACTATGACTATGAAAACTAATTTTTAGAGAGCTTTAGATATGTATTTGATATGCCATTGATGTTTTTGGGATTGAGCAACATTGGTTCGACACATTCCAGCATAAGCTTCACATGTAGCACAATCCAACACAAGCTTCATAAGGTCCAACACTGTTACTGGTTTGGAAATCTCAAAAGGCTTTGGGATCATGTTGTATACCTCCTTTAATGTCTACATTTGAGAATTTCGGTGTTGATGCTTTATAATAGATTTGATATGGGTCTGATAAAGACATACTTTGTTTACTTGGTTAATACAGCACGACGTTTTTGGTCCGGTCCTCTCTAAAATCATCGACAGGTTAGATGTTTTGTATTTCAAGTTATGGGGGAAGTCCTTTTGTATCATGGCCAACTTCTTCAATATAATATAATCAGTATAGCATAGCGTGTAAAGGATTTTCGGATCTTATCCTTTAATCTAGTTAAGGTTGATTTCATGAAGACCTGTTTGGTATATAGTGCAATTAGCTAGCAATGTTTACATAGATGATCTTTTTGATCATATGGTATGGTATATAATATGCACGATCAAATAGTGAATGTGAAAGTGATTATGTACAGTGATTGTAATATAGAATATGCACTCTATTGGAACTGTATCTCATGCATGTGATAGATGCAATCATAATAGTTGAATTTTGTATTATTGGTTGTAAGACACTTTTCGGCAGTGATCCATCATATTTTGAACTGTGAGTCTACTCAACAGTGAGTGACTTATTTTTGTATTATTGAAATTGATTACATATTACTGAGAGTTAACCCTCTTCATGGTTTTTCCCATCTTGGGTTTCCCACATATAAATCTCTATGTTATGTGGTGTACTCTCTTTTTGTCTGATAACTTGTTATTTATTCAGCTAAGTAATGTTATGTTGTTGGTTGTTTAGAAGTTTTAATAAGTTCAAGGGAATACCGATTCACCCCTCCCCTCTTAGTGTTCTAGGAGTTCAACAAAACCATCTCTCAACAACAAATAACTAGGGCTCGGAGAGCAAGAACACCAAAAAATGTAAAGTTTAACTGAGTTTCCAAAGCATAAATATAAACATGACAGTCGATAAAATACTAATTATAAAATAGCTAAGACTAAGGAAAACAACAAGATGCATTGAGATATATAGCCCCAACTATCTAGTAGATCATTTAGTTCCTCCTCCCAAGGGAATAAGTTGTTGTTCTTCGTTCCCTTAATATATCTATCATTTGTCCTAGCAGGAGCTTTTATTTTCTTCTTCTCGATCTACTTCGAAGTACCCATTATTTGTGACGTGAAATGACCAGATATCACTCCCCTCCACATGAAGACATTTTTTCACTTTATATACATAGCTCCCCATTTGTCTTCTTGCCAAACCCTCCATTATTCTCCTATTCTCACACAAAATCAGCCTTAGACAAATCTTCTTTGAATTGCAATGGGTTTCAGCTTAGCTCATTCTTGTTCCATGATGAAACTGCCGTTCATTCTGCTTATTTTCATGACAATATCATTGCATGCTCAAAGTGTAAATGGAAGGAGACTTTTGAAGAGAAGATTAGGGCAGGATAAAATTTCAGCTAAACTCATTGTTGTGAAAGAAGAGCAGAGTTTATCCAAGTGGAATAAGAAGAACAAGCGGAGCCCTTCAGTTGCACATATGAAAATCAGACACCCATGTAAGAGAAGTTGTAGATCGTTCAAGAATAAGCTTCCATCTGGCCCAAGCCCCGGAATCGGTAATGAGCATATCAGATATGGTGGTTTTAAGAGTAGATGTAGATCATTCAAGATTAAACTTCTTCTCCAAGTCGTGATGTAGGCCAGTTATGACTAAGCATCGGCCAGGCTAACGCAGGTGAAAAAGCAACAATAATCCTGTCATGAAAGTTCAATAAAAGGAAAATATATATATATATATATATATATAGTGACGAAGAACATCGTATACCTTTATTTTTTATCTTTCATTTTGAGTTCACTTTGATTTGGTTAGCTTTTATTAAAAGATATGGATTCGCTATATGTAGATTTAATTTTAATTTTTTTTATTGGATACCATTATATGATCTATCATCAAAACAATAAGTATTTTCTTTCTCTTTACTATTATTTTAGTGATGGATCATGTGCTGTGGTCTATTGATGAATGAAAATTGCTCACACAATTTAATCCAAAAATCTGTAAACTCTAATTTTTATTTAATGATGTATATATGAAATAAAAAATTTACTAAAAATTGATACATAATATAAACTAAATCTACTCTTATAATTTTGATTTTCAAGAATCAATCTCAATTATAAATTTCATCAATTTCTCATTAGAAGAACACATTCCTTTGATAACTTTTGGTTTTGAAAAGGACATTAACATTTATTGAGGTATTTGTAAATTAATTCATAAAATATTTGACTAGTAAGGAGTAGACCTTACCGATCCAAATATTGACTATATAATTTTATGTAACTGATAAAACAACAGATTGACGACTTACCTAACATCTTTCCTAGGTAAGGTAAAATGCTTAATTTACATGAGTGATCTAGGTGAAATACACAATTTGTTGAAGTTACCCTTTTAAACTTCAAATTTAAATGTTGGGTCCACTTATTTCCTTCCTCTTAGTCAATATATGCCAACTTAAAGTACACTAACAAATTTATTTGTATTAAGGAAAAACTAATCTTTTTATAGGACTATATCTTCAAATAAGGTGAATATCGTTGGTAATTGGTTTCCTCTTCTATTAGAGTTTTTAAAAATTAATATGGATAATTATTTACATGGTAATTAGAGAGCTATACATATTGGTGGAGTTAGGAGACATAGTGTTGGGTCATTCACTTCTTTTTCTCTTAAACATTATGGTTTAGTACTAATAATAACATGGAAGTGTAGGGTATCATTGTGGCTATGGAGAAAGTTTATGAACTATGTTAGGAAAAAGTTGTATGTGAGATGAACTCTATAATTGCAGACTTCTTTCTAAACAATGTAAATGTTTCAATGTCTTCTTGGATATTGGCAATGCATGTGGAGAAAATTCTCTTGTTAAAAACTTATGATTTCATGTCTTTTCTTCATATTATAGGACATATTCTTGGTGTTATTCAAGTAGTTTGAAGCATTTTCTTGTGACATCAACATTTGCCTCAATATCTATAGGGCATACTTCATGAATAATTGCTATTTTATCTTTGCATAGAATTGTTTGATTCCACTATCCCAAGAGATAGAAAAAGGGAGAAATTATATATATCATTTAAAAACTCCTTCATCCATGCCATAATAATTATATATAGACTCAAAAATTAGGGTGACTATTTTTCTTAGATCTAAGACTTATAAAAATTATATTCATAGTGTCAAATTAGATTTGTACATAAGCACCATATCTATAGTTTCACATGATCAATTATGCATTTACATCGATCATGTCTACAATAATACAAGTGACATGAATGAATAGAAAAAAAAAAAATTAATGCAAATGCAACCATCAAACATACAATTTTCTAGTATGAGGATGAACTGATTGAGAATATCTAGTAGTGAAAATCACAAATAGACTAAGTGAAAAGTTGTATTACCCACCTTGTCCCCATCATTATTGGACCCTTGTGGTAAAAATTTATTTAGATTGATATATATTCATCCTCTATGAAACATTATGTATATACAATACCATATGACTTTACACATGCTATGATAGTTTAATTTTATATTTATACGTACTTCATATTCGTTAATTCAATAAGATGCTATGAGATATTAAAAATGAAAATTTGATGTTGCGTCTTAATCATGATTGAATTGGTTAGTAATAATGTCATACAATATTAAATTGTGTTATCATGATGTTTATATGATGTTATTTAATGGTAATGTACATCTATAAAGAATATATTTCATCATTGGAAGAGTATAAGAAAATTTTATTGTATAATTTTATTGAGGAGTATTCCAACACAAAACATAAATCCTGATATTAGTTGTTCTTGTCAATGTCATGACTAAGAGCTACTTTGATATTTTTAGTGATGTTTCCTATTAGTGGTCTTTAGCCCTTCCAATTAACAGTGGGTACATTTTAGCTAAACTATCCTTAATAAGACATCTTTGGTATGTAACTTCTAATATAATTTTATATGAGATTTTCATAACCATAATATATCATACTATTATAATATTAATCTTATAAAATTCTAATCAAATAACTAATTACTAATATTTTATAGTTGATATTATTACATAATGTAAAAAAATCCCAAGAATTATAATAAATATTACAAATTCATTAATATTGTATAACTTAAATTTGTTTTGTTTATAAAATGTAATTGTAGGTTTAAGATAATAAAAATGACTTGACATAGATTTAATGGAAAAACTTAGAAATATAAAACACTTGATTGAACATAAGGTTGGATGAAAGTACTAACAAAAATAAAATAAATATTTTAAAAAATTATAGGAAAAGGAAATTCATTGGGAGGATAAGTATTCAAATACAAATTAAGTCCAATGTTATTCAACTCTATCTTTTTTTGTCATCACATGATTAACATTATACCCATTGGAAGTGCCAAGAAATTTTATACCTATTAATAACCGTTTGATATTATGAATAAAGGATTAATTATACGTTATTGATATGAACCCAAAAAAATATTGTTGCAACATTTTGAATGTGTAGAGATGTCCTATAGATTTAGTACTCTTGTTTTGTGATGTGAGACTTCTAGAAGGGAAAACATTAGGAAGCATGTTCATATTAGATAAATAAGATAAAAATTAAACTAGAATTGATGCTGCAATAATGTATGGGTTGGTTTTTTTTTTAAATTGGATAATAACAGTTGATCATCTTTTTATTTATGCACATAATAGTTTGTCACATTATGCACATCCATGCAAATAAGTCATGTTAAATTGAAATATTAAAATACTATAGTATTGTAGATTAGAACCTTGTATAAATTACACAACTTTTTGTACCCGTTCTTTAGCACACTCTATCTTAGCTCTCTCCCAGGTCCATTTTTGACCTTTTTATCTCAAAATTGATGTCATTTTTCTACATCCAAATTGATCTTGTGCCTTGGGATGTGCACTCTCATATCCCACTTGTTTTCCCTATTTTCAATGGACATGGATGCCCAAGGCATCCTATCCTAGGACAAAGGTTCCTAGAGAATCTTATTCCTTAAACAAGACCTATTGAGTATGTCAATGCACTTCTTGGTGTCTCAATTTGACCATTGGAGGTTTTCCTAATTGATAAATTACCTTAGGAAACCTATATAACAACATCTTTTTGATTCATTTCACAAAATAATCATCTTTCATCTTGCATTCACATCCACATCAAGCATCTTCAAGCACTCAAGTAAAAACTTAATCCCACCATATCCTTCCAACATTTTCAACATCATGGAGTAGAAAAGTACATCAATCTTCATGCAATCGTGTTTTTGTGTTTGATTCATTCATATTTAATCATGTTATTGTATCAACACTTCTGATTACATTTAAAGAGAACTGCATCATCAAACTTCATCAATTACAGTAGATCTGAGGTATATCATTCAACATTGACTTAAGTACTTACATTTACAATTTCAATTCAATTCAAGGGTTAATTCCAAAACTGGGGTTTGACTTAAGCAAAACCCTATTAAAAATACATCTTCTCTTATTTTTTTATGTGTAGGCAATATATTTAGAAGCTACAAATGAAGATCACAGAAGAGGAGATGACAATGATCAAATTTGACTTTTGTAGAGGAAAAAAGTGAAGGACTGGGTCACCCAAGGCATCTCAGTCTCATGAATTGTTGATGAAATTCTGGGAACAAATTATTAGTGACATTATAATTTTAAAATTTCAATGTTCATCTGCATATAATAGGCACAAGACTGGGTCACCCAAGACATATCGGTCTCATGAATTGTTGATGAACTTCTAAGAGAAAAATTCTAAGTGACATTATAATTCTAAAAGATTCATGTTCACCTGCACCTAATAGCCACAAGATAGGGTCACCCCAAGCATCCTAGTCTAATACTTTCAGGCTATATTTTCAAGCAAGGGTTCCTCTTTGATCCTTCTACTTCAATCCAACTCTGTGTCTTCATACCACATTTGTAGCTTACTGTTCGTGTTGTTTTATATCAAATTTTCATCATTTTCCCTAGATTTAGCATTCAATTTACATCCTTCCGATTGCATCTTAAACTCAATCAAAAGAAATAAAATCCAATTAGTATTCAACCCTCATCCTAGTAGAATTGAGATTGAATCTATTGAATTATTTCTCTTTTTAATGTAATGTATATAAATAAGTTTAATTCCTAGTGTACATAATTGAAATTGCAAACTTGAATCACCTCTATCAAGGCTATGTTTGAGGGAGTGATATTTGTTCCTTCTAAAGTGTTCATAATTTCCATTAGAGAAACCTCAATAGCCTTTTCTTCTTGCTCCTCTAACTATTAATCTATTGTGACCACCTCATGGGGACTATTATTTTCCATCCCAATGAATTCTTGAGCCAAGAATTTGTCTTCTTTATCTCATTTGAACAACTTACTCTCCTCCATGGTAGATGGATCCTCTCTCCCAAAAACACACCCCAAGATTTAATATATAGTAATCCTATACATCTACCACAAACCATTGGAGAGGAATTAATCCCTATTTTTTCTTCTCCTAGATTCTTGCCTTTGTTATTATCTCCAAATCATACTAGCATGTGCCTCTTGGATTCATTTAAATTTAGATCCTTACATTGGATCCATGATGGTGCAGGAGCACCTAGGACTTACACTTATAGTATTTTCTCAATTTTGTCTTGTACTGACCTTAGCCAAGTCAGATACTTAATAAGGACTCTAGGAGGTTCCAAGAGTGAATGTGATGAGTAAAATGTAGACCTAGATTGAGTTAGTTCTTCTTTGGTTTGCATTTTGTGCATACGTAGTGCTTTGAGTAGGAAATTGACCTTCTTGATGGTCAAAAGTGGTGAAACTTGGTATGAGCATGAGTGAGGTGTAGATTAGTTTCCTTGGTGTTTTTCAGAGTCATTTAATTTATTTTAAATCTTTGTAGATAGTGTGTGTTGGTTTTTTCCAAGTTTTGTTTTCAAACAACCAGTTTTGGCTTGTATATAGCAATTTCGTGTAAAATGGTTGCCCCATGAAATCCCTCTATGCTACCATCATGGCCTATTGGGAAATGGAAGGAAACCACTTGTACAATGTACATATGTAAGGAAAAGTTTTGGAGATGAATATTGTTATGATTGTCACCTTGTTCTAGGCGAGTCCAAGAGCAACCCGGCTAGAGAAGAGAGGATGAAATTGGAGTGTAAAGTGCAGGGGTGAGCATAAAACCACAACAAAACCTTTTGGAGGGGTCCATTAAAATCATACAGAGTTTACAATGCAAGGAGAAGCCTTGACAAGACCATTTAATGCCCATTTCACAAACATGACCAGTCACTGCTGGTTAGAAGGCCTAGAAACCCTTCAAAACCCTCATTTTTGGATTAGGGCATTGTACGGTAGGTTGAGAAACAAAAACCACTTAAATCACTTGGGGATAGGTGATTCTTTGAATAAAAACCAATCTTGTTGTAGGGTCTTTCGGACCATTTTCGTCGAAGCCCTAGAAAACCAGATTTTGGAGGCCTAATAGGGGCTCATTCCTTGTAGCCCTTTTCTAGGCAAAATGGTGAAATCGGTAAGAAATATAATGGATGCAAACCTCAAATGGACCCAAATGGTATTAAAAATATGTTAAAAGCCACCTCCACACCTCTGCAACAATTCACAATAGTAGGAGGTAAGATTGACAAATTGAGGTCAAGACAACAATGATGAGCATGTGAGAAACAACTTGAAATGGTGGGGTTCCTAGTTAAACATTTGATGAAAAAACCTGGTGATTGACAAGAAGAAAGACCTAGAAGAGATTGAGAAGGACTTGGAGGTATTAGAGCATAGCTAGACTGGAGAGTTGGTGGAATTGAGCAACACCAACTAGGTGAAGTGTGAGCAAGCTAGGTGAACCCCATCAAATTGGTATCAGAGCCTATAAGATTTGGGTTAGGTGACTAGATGTCCTCAGTGGAATCTGTAGGAGACAAGAGCATGTTGACCAATGCAAAGTTGGCAAAGAAATTGGATGATCAGGAGGAAGAAAATAGACTCCTAAAGGAGAAGTTGCTTGAATTGGAAAGTAAGCTTGGTGAGATTGAAACCAAGGTAGATGAAGTGTTGGTAAAGGTTGAAGGAGCAGAAGGGAATGATAAAGAAGTGTCAAAGATAGACAAAGTAACTAAATCTGATCCTATCCTAGAACAAGAACCTTTCTTAAAGGCATTGAAGGCCTTAAGTGGTAAATCTCTAGAAGGATTGCCATTGTTCACTGGTAAGATGGAGGCATAAGTGGTCTTAGAATGGATAGAAGGCATGGAGAACCATTTTGAATGTGAAGTCGTAACTGAAGCCCAAAGAAATTCAAAGTAGCCAAGAAAAGGATGAGAGGAGCTGCTCTCACATGGTGGAAATTTGTGCAAGATGAGAGGAAGAAAATGGGCAAAGCACCCATCTCTTCTTGGAAAGGGATGTTAGTCAAAATCAAAGAAGTCTACCTCCCTGATGACTATGAAGTGCAAATTCATAGGAAGAGATAAAACTTAAGACAAAAATACCTTGATGTTAGTAGTTATACGAAGGAGTTCCATAAACTTAGCCTTAGATCTCATGCAGTGGAAGAAGAAAATCTCAAAGTTGCTAGGTACCTAAATGTTCTATGGTGGAACATCCAAGAAGAAATCAGTCTAATGAGCCCAAAGATAGTTCATCAAACCTATCAACTTTCCCTTAAGGTGGAATAAAATTTGAAAAGAAGACATGATTCAAGTAGCAATAGGGGAAAAGGTAGAGGAAAAGAAAATAGAGGCCATATCTACTTCATGACAAGGTAATGAAAGGAGAGTGAACTATCTTCAAGAAGAGTCCACAAGAAACAAGACCTCAGAGGTTTCCTTAGAATCAAAGGTAGGTGACAACTTGATGATAAGGAGAACTTTGATAAAAGAACCAGTCAGAGAAGAGCCTAGCCAAAGGAGGTCATTATTCAGGATTAAATGCAAGATAATGGACAAAGTTTGCAAAGTGATCATTGATTCAGGGTCAATAGACAACATTGTGTCAGAAGAGGCAATGAGTAAGATTAAATTGCAAAGGATACCTCACAACAACCCATATAGAGTCAATTTGTTGAACAAAGGCCAACATTTCCTAGTCAATGAGAAAGCATAGGTGGATTTTACCATTGGGAGGTATAAGGACAAAGTGTTATGTGATGTCCTACCCATGGATGCATGCCATCTTCTATTAGGAAGACCATGGCAATTTGATATACAAGCTATTCATGATGCAGCCAAGAATGCATACTCATTCAAGAAAGGTGGAGTCACTTTGAAGATCCAATCTATCCTTGAGGAAGGTGAAAAGAGGGCAACAAGTCGTAATGTTCTTTTGGTGAGAGAAAAACAATTCTTGAAGAGACTAGAGGAGGGTGAAGGTATAGGGTTTGCATTAGTAATGAATCCTAAAGAGGAAGACAGGAAAGAGAAGCCAAATTTTCCAATAGAGGTTCAAGACCTATTGAAGAAGTTAAAAGGCATAGTGAGTGATGGACAACCAGCCACCTTACCTCCTAAAAGAACCATAAGCCATCAAATAGACTTCATTCCCGGAGCATCCTTGCCTAACAAGGTAGCTTACAAAATGACCCCCCAACAAAATAATGAGATTGCCAAGAAAATCCAAGATCTTTTAGACCAATTAGGAAAAGAATTAGCCCTTGTGTTGTCCCTACCATGTTAGCTCCAAAGAAAGGTGGTACTTGGAGATTGTGTACTAATTCTAGAGCTATAAATAGGATCACCATCAGATATAGGTTTCCAATTCCTATAATAGAAGGCCTAATGGATTTTTTAGGGGAAGCCAAGTACTTTACCAAGGTTGACCTTAAAAGTGGATACCACCAAATTAGGATTAAGGAGGGTGATGAGTGGAAAACTGCATTTAAGACTACAAAGGGTTTTTATGAATGGCTTGTAATGCCATTTGTCTTATCCAATGCTCCAAGAACCTTCATGAGACTCATGAATGAGGTGATGAAGGACTTCATAGGTAAATTTGTGGTGGTATATCTAGATGATATTCTTATTTTCAGTAAGGATAGGGCAGATCATATTAATCATTTGCAAAAGGTTCTACAAAGATTGTATGATGAAAAGCTAACCATGAATTTGGACAAGTGTGAATTTGTTAAGAAGGAGTTTGTTTACCTTGGGTTTGTTTTTTCTCAAGGAAGCCTCAAGATGGATCCCAACAAGGTTGAAGCCATAGTAAATTTCCTACTTCTAAGTCAGCAACATAGGTGAGAAGCTTCCATGGACTAGCTCAGTACTACAGGAAGTTCATTAGGCAATTCAGTGCTATATGTGCACCAATGTTAGACACCATTAGGGGTGGAATGAAGGCAAATTTTTAGTGGAATGAACAAGAAAATAGAGGATTTCAAACCTTGAAGGAGAAGACAGCTACTCAATCGGTGCTAGTGTTGCCTAGTTTTGAGAAAATCTTTATAGTGGAATGTGATGCAAGAAATGTTACAGTAGGTGTTGTCCTAAGCCAAGAAGAAAGACCAGTAGCTTTCCATAGTGAGAAGCTAAGTGATGCAAAGAGGAAGTACTCCTCTTATGACTTGGATTTATATGCTTTAGTACAGGCTTTGAGGAAGTGCAGACAATATCTCCTTCCTAGGGAATTTGTAGTCTATACGGACAACCAAGCATTGAGCTTTCTAAACACACAAGACAAAATAATTCATAAACACTTGAAATCAGTGGAGTACATGCAATCCTACACATTCACAATAAAGCACAAAAAAGGATAGTCGAACCGAGTTGCTGATGCATTGAGAAGAAGACTCTTGACAGTCCAAGAAATCCAATTGTGGAGCATAGGTGTCGATAGTTTTAGAGGCCTATACCCGGAGGATGAAGACTTATCAAATTCCTACAAGGTGTGTAAAGAGTATCAAAATAATTTCCATAGTGAGTATTCTGATTTTACTTTGCAAGATGGAGTACAGTTTAGAGGTGGACAACTTTGTGTGCCTAGAGGCTCAATGAGAGAAAATCTCATACAAGAGAAGCATAATGGCAGCCTTAGTGATCATTTTGGAGTCAATAAGACTCAATATTTGGTTCAGAGGTATTATTATTGGCCAAGGATGAATCAAGATGTGAAAAAGTATATGGAGACTTGTATAGTTTGCCAAAAGGCCAAGGGTACTTCTTCAAATGTCGGTTTATACCAACCTCTTCCCATACCAAATAGACCTTGGGAGTGCATTAGTATGGACTTTGTAGTAGGTTTACCAAGGACAAAGCAGAGATTCAACAACATCTATGTCATTATGGATAGATTTAGTAAGATGGCCCACTTTGTGCCTTGCAAGACTACTCACGATGCATGCTAAATAGCTCATTTGTTCTTCAAAGAAGTAGTAAGGATACATGGATTACCCATGAGCATTGTTTCAGATAGAGAATCAAAGTTCATGAGTCATTTTTGGAAGAAACTTTGGAAAAATCTTGGCACCAACCTATCTTTTGGGTCATCCTACCATCAACAAACAGATGGGCAGACCGAAGTGGTGAATAGAATCTTAGGGAAATTATTGAGGTGCCTTACCAAAGATTATGGTTAGACATAGGATCAAGTTCTTTCACAAGTTGAATATGTGTATAATGACACAATAAATAGGACCACCGGCAAGAGCCCTTTTGAAGTGGTCTATGGTGTTCACCCAAGGGGTATTTTGGAGGTGAGAGATTTAGGTAGTGCAACAGCAAGAAGTGGATATGCAGAAGACTTTGCTCAGTCAATGAAAGAATTACATGAAGTAGTCAAGCAAGCCTTGATGGAGAACACAAGAAAAATAGAGCAAAAAGTTGATGAGAGAAGGAAGAACCTACAATTCCAAGTAGGAGATCTTGTCACGGTGCACCTAAACAAATCAAGGCTATAAAAAGGAGTTCCTAACAAGTTACAAATGAGAAGGTTGGGTCCATGTGCCATTCTAGCTAAGTATGGAGAAAATGCCTACAAGGTGGACCTACCTAGTGACATAGGATTGTCACTGGTTTTCAACATAGCAGCCTTAGTTGCCTACAAAGGACCAATTCAAGGTTCAGATTGTAGTCACTCAAAGGTATCAGATAATGCAAACAACCTTAAATTACCAGAAAAACCAAATCCAAAGGCTAAGAAGGTGTTGAGTTCAAGAATCGATAAGAAGACAAGGCATCAAATCTATTGGGAGCACCTAATTAAATGGCAAGGTATGGATGATTCTAAATCTAAATGGGTTCTTGAGAGAGAGTTTTAAAAGTTAGGCATTGATCAGAATCTCATTCCCAAGGAGGCATGACTTAGTTTTCTTTTGTTTGGGAGAATGGTGCAGGAGCACCTAGGACTTAGGCTTATAGTCTTTTCTCAATTTTAGCTTGTACTGACCTTAGCCAAGTCATATTCTCAATAATGACTCTAGGAGGGTCCAAGAGTGAGTTTGATGAGTGAAATTTAGGCCTATATTGAGTTAGTTCTTCTTAGGTTTTCATTTTGTGCATAAGTAGTGGTTTGAATAGGAAATTGACCTTCTTGAAGGTCAAAAGTGGTAAAACTTGGTATGAGGATGAGTGAGGTGTATATTAGTCTTAGGAATTCTTTAAAATTCATGAGTAATGACCTAGAATGGGTTTCATAGGTTAGAAAAGCAAAAAGTGCAAAATTGCAAAAGTTGTCATGACAATTTTTATCCTAAAATGCTTAGCGATGGAGTTAGGGATAGCACAACACCATAGAATTACTAAAAAAATGGGGAAGACTATAAAAAATCCTCTTCCATGGTTACCAAGGTTGGATTTTTGTTTTTGTATGATCAACATTCTGAAACTACTCATTTTCGGACTATTTGTCACTATTTTGGCTTATTTTGCTTGCAATGTGAATACAAATGGA
The DNA here is from genome assembly GCF_030272615.1 of Cryptomeria japonica. Taxonomy (NCBI): domain Eukaryota; kingdom Viridiplantae; phylum Streptophyta; class Pinopsida; order Cupressales; family Cupressaceae; genus Cryptomeria; species Cryptomeria japonica. The sequence continues at coordinate 499,000,118 of NC_081413.1, forward strand.
TTGAATCCATTGATCTAGTAATGGATTGAGGTTCCTTGGTATGTTTCAGAGACATTTAATTCATTTCAAATCTTTGTAGAGAGTGTGTGTTGGTGTTTTCCAAGTTTTGTTTTCAAACAACCAGTTTTGGCTTGTATATAGCAATTTTATGTAAAATGGTTTCCTCATGAAATACCTCTGTGATAACATCACGACCTATTGGGAAATGGAAGGAAACCACTTTTATAGTGTATATATGAAGGGAAAAGTTTTGGAGATAGAGATTGATATGACTGTCACCTTGTTCTAGGCGAGTCTAGGAGCAACCCGACTAGAGAAGACAGGGTGAAATTGGAGTGTAAAGTGCAGGGGTGAGCATAAAACCACAATCAAAAATTTTGGATGGGTCCATGAAATTCATATAGAGTTTCCAAAGCAAGGAGTTGACAAGACAATTTAATTCCCATTTTATAAACTTGACCAGTTACTGTCAGTTAAAAGGCCTAGAAACCCTTCAAAACCCTCATTTTTGGGTTAGGGAATTGTACGGTGGGTTGAGAAACAAAAACCACTTAAATAACTTGGGGGTAGGTTATTATTTGAATAAAAACCAATCTTGTTGCAAGGTATTTTGGACCATTTTCCTCCAAGCCCTAGAAAACCATATTTTAGAGGCCTAATAGGAGCTCATTCCTTGTAGCCCTTTTCTAGGGAAAATGGTGAAATCGGTAAGAAAGATAATGGATGAAAACCTGAAATGGACATAAATGGTATTAAAAACATTTTAGAAGTCACCTCTACACCTTTGCAACAATTCACAATAGTAGGAGGTAATATTGACAAATTGAGGTCAGGACAACAATGATGAGCATGTGGGAAACAACTTGAAATGGTGGGGTTCCCAGTTAAACACTTGATGCAAACACCTTGTTATTTACAATAAGAAATCCCTAGAAGAGATTGAGAAGGACTTGGAGGTCTTAGAGCATAGCTAGACCTAGATATTTGGTGGAATTGAGACACACCAACTAGGTGAAGTGTGAGCAAGCTAGGTGAACCCCATCACATGATAAGGATATTTTTGTCAAAGCAAATAAAGGATTATAATTCCTCTCCAATCAAAGTTATGGATTCTTTGTTCTAAAACATCTAAGGTAGGTTGAAAAGTTTGAACAATACTAGAATTCTATCTATTTCATGTTATATTGGATCGAAGTTTGGATGCCATAACTTAATGTAAAAGCCTACCCCTTCCAAAGATAACAACTTATCATCCATGATTGATTTTCGATATTCTTATAAACTAAATTTGACCAAAAAGTACTATTTGGGCAGAAATCTTACCCTTACATTGTCTCCCAAGTGATCCAACCACCATCGCATAATTCTTTCCATGAAAAGACCCAACTCACACTATTTTGGTGAAGAAAGCATATCTTTTCAACTTCTCTTTCATCAATTAGATGATTTTTCCAGAATTATACAATGGGCTTATTAATTATGGGTTTTCGCTTCATACTGATTACTCTTTTTTTATAAATTGGGTCCCTTTTGAGTTGTCATTCCTTCATTTGGTGAAAGAATTTACCTAGAGATTTATTGCCTTTGCATGAAGAGGATGACCTAGTAAGATTATTTTGACCCACTTGGGATAGTATTAGCCCATGTTGCAAAGGATAGGATCTCCTCATTGTACCCTATCATGTGCTTCCCATTGATCAACCTCTAAAACATGTTCAAAGCTCTGCTACTCCTATTGGACTATTCTACTACCTTAGAAACTTTCACATCCTTGAGATATTGCTCCACCATGCCAACCTCTAGAAATATTAAATTTAGATCTTTCATAACTGTAAAGGTATAATAGAAAAACAAAACTGGATTGATCTTATTCAAATACCAATCAGCATAGGCATACATATACACATATATGATTACAAAGTGGTGAACAGTTGTACTAACAACCAATAAACAACTTGATAACTAACAATGTAACATAGTTATGCCAACATTGCCCCCCATTGTTCCTAAAACTTGTCTTAGGGACCCTCCTAAAGGCTTACAAAATAAAACATGTTGATTACATAATATAAATACATATTTTTGAAAGATCTTCTCTTGAAGAAGAAAATCCTAAACCAAGCGGGGCTCCATCAAGTTGCCTCTTGACCCTCAGAAAGGTGTATCTTCAAGTTTTGTTCTTAAGCTCTCAACCTTGAACTCTCAAAACACAATGTCTTGAATTATTCAACAATGATCCCTAAGAGATACGACAAATTTTTATTATTGTTTAATGACTGTGAAAGGGTATAATTCTTGATCATATACTTTAAGCCTAGCTTGACAACAATCCATATTGAGATCAACACCAAATCTCAAACCTGTCTCCAAAATATAACCTTCACAACACATGTATTCTTCAAATCTATCAGCATTAACAAAGAAGACAAAAAGAAAGCATAAACCAAAAATGCCAAAATTGCTTCTTGTGTAGAAAACATCATCTCAAAGCAAGAAGCTAATTTGAGATGATGAAAATCCTCTAGCCTCTGAAATGATCCTATTATAATTTATACACTTGATGTCTTTGATGAGTCTTGAAAAATGGGTGCCCATTTAGGATCAGACCCCCACACAAAACAGGTGCACGATTTTTAGAAACGGGCACACATTTTTAAAAATGGGTACACATTTTTAAAAACGGGTGCACGTTTCTAAAAACGGGCACACATTTCTTAAAATGCTATAAATTTCAAAACAGGTGCTCGTTTTTTGAATTTCATATTTTTGCCTTGCCTGAATTTTTTGAGGGCCTTCTTGATTGAATTTTTTGATGAAATGAAAACCCATTAAAGTTCTCAGTGTCCTAATTTAAAAAATATAAATTTCATAGTGATAAGATTATTTTTGCTATTTTTTCATTATTTATTAATCAAAATTGGTACCTAAACCTAAAATACTGAGGTTCAGTAAAATTTTAATAACTTTTTTGTTTTTAAGTTTTTAGAAAAATAAATTATATGACATCAATCTACGTACAATGATTTTGAAGATAAAAAAAAATAAAAATGAAAAAATATGAAATTTGGTGTACTTAATAGTCAATTAAAAATTAATAAAAAAATATATATTCAATAAAAAAAATAATAAAAAATATTCTCAATATTTGGTGTCTTGGGTATCTTTACCCAGAAGGATTTGCAAAAAATCATTTATTTGCGTCAAAAAATGGTGGTCATACACGTGTTGTATAGTCCTGAAACAAGGATTTTGAAAAAGTGGTTTTTAAACATGCCTACTAAAAAGAAATTTCTACCATGTGGGTATTGAAATAAATTACATATTTGAAAAGTAGACTCTATACACTATATTTTCTATTAGTGAAGTCTTAAGAGGTTCAATCTCTAAGTGCCTCAAATTTTGATATCAATCGACAGAAAATTTGAAAACAGAGAAAACACTTCCACTTTTTCCACTTTTTGCCCAAAAGTGGGACTCAACTTCTGGCAGCCACCCATTCCTTTTTCCCAACCTCAAATATTACATTTGAAATGCATTTTATAAAGTGGTGGAGACGGCAAAAAGCAGTTAAATGGTTTAACTGTGCAAAACCTACCTCTCTAACTGTCTACCTTAATCAATGTAATACATTTACTAACAATGTAATACATTATACTAACAATCCCGCCTATTACATTGTTTTTTATAAATGTTTATCTAGAAACCCCACCTTAAGCCTTACATAATAAAATTATTGATTGCAAAATATATATAGACATATTCTGTAAAAAAATCATTTCGAGAAAAAATAAATGAGTCAAGTTTAGCTCCATCAAGCTGTCTCATAACCCTTGAAAAGGTGTAGCCTCTATTTGATATCCCGAATTATTCAGCAACAATTCATACTAAGCCCAACAACCACATGGCTTCATCAAGTTGCCTGATAACCCTCGAAAGGGTATAATTCTCAAACACATCCTTGAGTACTACTGGACAACCATCGATATTGAGATTTACACCAAATCTTTTACCTGTCTCCAAAAAAAAACTTCACAATACATGTATCTTCAAATATGCCAGCAACAATAAGGAATAAACAAGAAACCAAAAAACCAAAAAACTTTTCTCAAGCAAAATACCATCTCAAAGAAAGAAGCTAACTTGAGATAATGGAAATCCTCCATCCTCTTGTGCCACCAACCTCCAATGAAGTGAAGACTTATAGCACTTCTCCAGAATCACTAAGAGAATCATAAATAATAACTTGATCATTTGATGAATCCACATTCTCAATATAAGAAATTTTTTCTTCATTGATTTTGTCTTTGAACTTTCCTTTAAGAACATCTCTAGCTCAAGTTTTACACAACCAAGCTCTGTGACCTATTTTCTTACAATAGAAACATTTAATGTCTTCATTACTTGTGCTTGATCTTTTATTATGGTTTTGAACATATAATGCATTTTCCAGTTGAGAAACACCTTCTAAGTCTTTTGCATATGTTCTCTTTTCTTCTGCTAAAAGGGCTGAAATAATATCTTCTAAACTCTGGAAGGATATTTGGCTGCGTGTAAAAATAATATTATTGTATTTTGTAGGTAAGTTGTTTAACAAGATATCCTTAGCATCTTCATCATTTACTGGAGCCTTAACTTCTACCAATTATCTTATAAGAGATCTCAAACTACTTATATGACTTGACATTTTGACTCCATTTTCCATTTTGAACCTAAACAATTGAAGTTTTAGAGAGAATTTTGCATTTAATGCCTTTGCTCCAAACAATTTATTGAGATTATCCCAAATATCTGCTAATGATGTATCCAAATCTATATGATGTAATTCTGAATCAGAAAGAGCAAGACCAATAATAACTTTGTCTTTATCATCTCTGTTCTCCCACTCTAATAATTTAGATGCATCTGTAGGTTTTGTTTCTTTTCCACTCACTATTCCCCATAAATTTTTATTCATTAATTGCATCTGAATTTTTATTTTCCACTCACTATTCCCCATGAAAGTTAAAACCAAAATATTTATTTAACGTATCAACCACAATCTCCATAATGAAATTTCTCTTTTATTTTTCATTAATTACTTCACTAAAATTGCAATATTTGTTTCTAAGCCCTAACTTCCTCTTGTAGATTAAAGAAAGAGGGAACTACAATCAATTTACATACACAAAGATTGATTGGATTGTCGCAGCATAGACACAAAGATTGTTTGTTGTTCTCTCACACCATTTTCACTAACACATAAACATATGCACAGCTTCAGATACTCATTGTATATTCACAAGCGTTCAGGGAGACCACTCTGATACCATTTGTTATGAAAAATACATAAAATATTCTTTTTTTCCAATATCAAATATTACATTTGATATTCATTTTATAAAATGGTGGAGACGACAGAAAGTAGTTAAATAGTTTAACTGTGTAAAAACTACCTCTCTAACTATCTACCCTAATCAATATAATATATTTACTAACAATGTAATACATTATACTAACATAAATCACTGATCATGAAAAGAGAAATGTTCAATGGGAAACAAGACTTGTGTCTCCCAAGACTTGTGTCAAATACCAATCTTATTCAAATACCAATCGGCACATGTGGGCATGTACACATATATGATTGCAAAGTGGTGAATGGTTGTAGCAACAACCGATAACCAGCTTGACAACTAACAATGTAACACAGTTACACCAACAATAACCACATCTCTTTATTCTATGTCTAGGGTCTATCTTAATTATTAACTTATAGCTAGTATATATTCATGTTTGAAATTAGCTCATAATATCATATATTGTAATCCCTTTCATAATTGATTCTAAATTTTCTCGAAGATCCTTAAAATTGCCTTCCATTACCTTGGATTAAATAAACACTTGTAGAAGTGACCTATGGTTGCAAATTCAATCTCTAAATTTTTTTAAAACCCAAATTAAATTTTATCTTTGTTAGCCTTTAGGTTACCTATTATGAACTAATGAAGGACAACTTTATGTTTATTCATACTCTTAGTTATTTTTATTAAGAACTCTCATTCACTCATTTAAAAATAATGTTGGAGATCATTAATATATCTTAAGACATTTTTATTGAGCACATATCATGTCTTATATATTGGACAATGAAAATAATCTAGAAACATTTACATTAGAGAACATCATTTTATAAATAATGAATGTTTACCTATTGTCCATGTTCTTGTTACTTATAGATGAAAGATAGTCTAAATTCTTTTTTATAAACATCAATAGGCCTTAAGCACATTAAGATAGAAAAAGTTGAAACAAAATTAAAATTCCAATCTAGTGTATATTCCTCCTAGATTAAGATATTCAAATTTAAAATTATTCTTTCACAAAATTTTGGGACAACATACACAAAGTTCAATTTTTCATTCAAGTTCTCATATATGGACAATAATTGGTTTATAAAGTCTAATATTTTTTATCAAATCGACCTTAAAATTCTAAAGCCTTAGCAAATCATCTACTACAATTATCATAACTTTCCCACATCATTGAATTTTAATCTAGGTACTATATTTAAATTATTTCAATATCTATATTTGATTAAATATTGATTTTAGCTAAAAATACCAACTCTCTTATCTAAATTACTTAATACCTAATTTAAAAAATTGATTTAATTAACCTAAATAATTTAAATAGAAATAATTATTAGTACTTTTCTTCACGTGTTCCTAAAAGACTATATAATATCACTTGAAAAAATAATTTAAAATAATTTAATTAAATTACATTTTTTATAATAACATGGTACAATATCTATTTAAGTATCTTAAGACAAAAATGTTATATTTATCATTATTTCTATTATTTAAATACTATTTATTTAATTAAATTGCCATTTTTTTAATAATTAAACTAATAAATCATTGATTAGAAAAATCTACAATATTTTATTTTCTATTTCATAAAACTTAATTAAAAAACACAAAATTTTAATCTCAATCAAAATGAATTCTTTTGAATTAAAAAAACATGAATAGAAAAGACACTTCTTAAATAACAAGTAGTTCTAAAGTTTTAAAAATTTTAAATAATAAATGAAAATATTAAAAAAATCATCATATAAAATAATATTAAAAATATTTAAAAATTCAAAGCTACCTATTATTCCCCTTCCTTGACCAATGAGAAACTCTCTCTCTCTCTCTCTCTCTCTCTCTCTCTCTCTCTCTCTCTCTCTCTCTCTCTCTCTCTCTCTCTCTCTCTCTCTCTCTCTCTCTCTCTCTCTACATATATATATATATATATAATCCACGTTTTGTATTTCCATAAACTCTCTCTCTCTCTCTCTACACATATATATATAATCCACGTTTTGTATTTCCATAAACCGTGGAAAGGGAAATAAAATCCTTACAAATATGGATGCAAACAACAATGGGAATTGGAAATGTGAAAATGAAAACAACAAATGATGTTATGGGAACAAAAAGATACTAGGTTAAGTGGGCTCCACATGACATGACCGCCTAAGTGGTCAATGCTTAGTGTGTGTTTTTTAATGCTCACATGTTATCAAGTGTCCATCTCAATTCTCTTATGAGTCACTAGACTAGAAACCATGGTTAGATGTTCAACACATACGACGTCTACTTAGCTTTAATCATTCCATTATTTTGAATGGGAATTGCACATGTAGCCTAAAATTAGTGTGATTAAAACATGATAGTTAGGTAGGCTCTCTCTTCAAATGGATTTTAGGACACACTTCATCCACCTTATGACATTTGTATACTTTTAATTTGTTTATAAACCTATCACCTATTGTATCCTTAACACTATGACCCATTAAATTATACATATGACCATAAAAATGTCTTATCACTATTAGGTCCTCTAAATAATGTAGTTATTAGATGACCTTATCCATGAATGATAGTTAAGACCGTATTATCATTTTTCTATGACTATTAAACATTCAAAAGAATGTACATATCAAGTAAAAGATAAATGTATAGTAATATATAAAAGAATAAATAGAATATATATAATACAAAAGACCTTACTTCATATAAAATGATGTGATATTTCAATATAACAAAAAAATCAATACAATTTTCAAAATAAACTCACAATCAAATAAAAATGAAAGCTTATATTTTACTTCACTATTTAATAGCTGACTTTTCTAATTGTAAAAAGTCGTAATTTATCTTTTAAAAAATCAAGTTATCTCAACTCTTGTGACCGTTTTAGAGACTGTTAAAAGTATTCAATACACCAGTTGGATTAGACTCAGATTTTGTTGTACAAAAATAGTCATAGTCAAACATTACATGAAGAGGAGGAAGAGAAAGAGGAAGACTGGATTTTAAAAAGATATATACGTGCGTGACAAGCAACTTAAAGCAGGATATGCGACTTCAACACCTCTCGTTTTGACCACGTGAAATTTGAATTTTTTAGGTTGCGTGTACTCTCTAACCTTCACATACCCACTGAAAGTGAATACTGCATCGCCATCTCTTTCTCTCTTCTGCACGATCATTTTACGTGATCAACTCTTGACTGCTCGAAATTAAAATCAGACAATTTCGGCGAAGAAGTAATTGAATGATCTGTGACTTCAACACCTCACATTTTGAGGAATATTCTTGTTTGGCCGCCTGCACTCCCACAGAATACTTTGTTTCCCTTTATATACGCTGCTGCCCATTTGCTTTAAGCCATAGTCTGGATTATCATCTCTTTCTCTCTTGCGCACATTCTTCTGAGAGACAAACATCAATTCTTTCTCTCTTGTGCATATTCATTCTGAGGAACATTTAGAGGCTATACTTGTGAGAGAAAAGCACTACATCTTTGAGCTTTCACGCAGTTCAAGTTGTTGGATGACGAAGATGAGTTCAATTCTGCTGATTTCCATGTTAATAATGTTCAATGTTGAAAGTGCACAAGGAAGGAGAATTCTGGAGAGAAAATCCGTGCAGTATAAACATTCAGCTCAACTCAGTATTGTGAAAAAGGAGCTCTCGGGCTTAGAGGTGAATATAGAGCCTGCCCAGAGCTTATTTGAGTCGAACCAAATCATGGGCTCTGTTAAGAAGAGTACAACCTTGTTGAAGAATAAGCTGCCAGGTGGCCCAAGCCCTGGATCAGGCAACGCACTTATCAACAATGGTGGTATCAAAAGTGGGTGGAGAGCAGAAAGCATATTGAAGAATAAACTTCCATCTGGCGGTAGCCCTGGAACAGGCAACTCATATATCAACGATGGTGGCATTAAGATTGGCGTTAAGAATACAACGTTGTTGAAGAATAAACTTCCATCTGGCGGTAGCCCTGGATCAGGCAACGCATATATCAACGATGGTGGTGCTTAGAGTGATTGGAGAGCAGAAAACACAATGAAGAATAAACTTTCTTCTGGTTCAAGCCCTGGAACAGGTCACTGATTAACTATATATTGGCCATGTATTAGCTGCTGAACATTATTCTCAATTAATTCTTTATAAATTCTTTTTATGAATTCTTTTTAGGTAAACTATGTGAGATTAGCTGGATTAATACGTGGATTGAGCTATTCACCTCGCATGCGCATTGTGGCATGTGGATTGAGCTATTCACCTCTCATGAGCAATCTGGCATGTGATTTGAGGCTTATTAAATTGTCTTGTGTTGTGTTCATCATGGATTAACTATTGACTGAGGTACTTGTGCTCATTGGCACACGTAATTGCAAAATTTATCGTTTTTCGTCATTCAGACCCTCATTATTTTTGTTGGAATCAAGTTCTTTTTGCCTTGTAAGCTATTTTTGAAAGTTATAATATTCTGTAATGGCACTATTTCTTTTTGAAGAGTTATTATTGAAAATGGTTTTTTTGTTTTACTTTTGAGAGGGGGAATTATAAGCAATAGAGCAATTTTATAATCACTTATCTTAGTGAGCTTCAGTTATTTTTCGTATTTGTATAGTGATGTTCCTATTTCTGGTACACCTAAGCAGAATATTATTTGGAAATGTCATAAGGAAAAAGTCTTTAGAGTTATTTATATGAGCATTGATGAAGAGATTTTGGAGTCACTTGTTGATTCTATGTGTCCTCATGCTCTTTGGACTAAAATTCGGGAGGTATATGGTGATCATGATACTCTACCATCTCTTGATACTCCTCTTTCTAATTCTGATGTGTCTCTTCGTTATTTATAGAAGATAACCCATGTTTGTGATACTTTGAAGGTTTTAGAAATTTCATATGAAGTTGCAGATGCTTAAAAGGTTCCTAATTCTTCGTCAGAGATAGTTGATCAGCCTTCACTTGTATTGGCTCCTCATCTAGAGTCATTAGAGACATCCATCATTCCTAATCAATAGGACAATCATTTTCTTTCAGATTCGGAGGACATATTTAGTATTTCATATTTGTGGTTGCGCGATGGATTCCTATCCCATATCTCATATCTCGAAAGTTAGTCTTCTAATTTTTGGAAGATACATTTGAGGGATTCTCTCTCCTCATTGATTATAGTCATTACATTCCTATTACTACATCATCTATTTCTTTTGATCTTGCTCCATATCAATTTCTACTTAGTTCCAATTTGTCACCTTCTTGTTTGTTTGATTGGACTATGGCATCATCATTTGTCATGGACAAGGAGACACATGAGCAGATTTCAAGGGCAACATCATCATCCTACATTTGGATTCCACTTCCTAATTCCTATCCAAAATGGAAAGCCTTCCTACATTTGTAGTTGGTTTTTCTTCTTCCTAAGCGGAGAAATGTTGTTTGTAGGCATCAGACTATGTTTTGTCTTCAAGCACTTACCATTCTTGCAACACATTATTCATTATAGGGGGACAATGTTATCTTGGCTACATTATTCATTATGGGACATTACTGCATCACTCATCTTGTAATATGAGTGCATATATGCTCACATGGATTGAGCTTTTCGTCTCTCATGCGCATTGCGGCTTGTCATTAGAGGCCAATTGAATTGTCTTGTGCTTTGTTCATTATGAATTAACTATTGACTGAGGTACTTCTACTCATTGGCACATGTAATTGCAAAATTTAACATTCATCATCATTGAGACCCCCATTATTTTTGCTAAAATCAAGTTCTTTTTGCCTTATAAGCTATTTTTGAAGGTTATATCATTTTGTGATGGCACTATTTCTTGTTTTTTGAAGAGTCATTATTGAACATGGTTTTTTCTTTTACTTTTCAGAGGGAGAATTATAGGCAATGGAGCAAAATAATAATCATTCATATATTAGTGATCTTAAGTTATTGTCATATTTATATAATGGCATTCCTATTGCTGGCACACATAGGGAGAATCTTATTTGGAAAGGTCATAGGGATAAAGTCTTTAGAGTTATTTGTATGAGTATTGATGAAGACATTTTGGAGTCACTTGTTGATTCTATGTGTCCTCATGCTCTTTGGACTAAAATTCAAGGGGTATATAGTGATCATGATACTTTTCCATCTCTCGATGCTCCTCTTTCTAATTTCAATGTGTATCTTCATTATTCATAGAAGATAACCCATGTTTGTGATCCTTTAGATCTTTTTATAAATTTCATATGAGGTTGTAGATGCTTTGGAGGTTCCTAATTCTTCGTTAGAGATAGTTGATTAGCATTCACTTGTATTGGCTCCTGATCTAGAGTTATTTGAGACTTTGATCATTCGTGATCAATAGGACAGTCATTGTCTTTCAAATTCTGAGGACATATTCAATATTTAAGATTTGTGGTTGTACGATGGATTCCTATCTGGTATCTCAGATTTGGTTTTTCTGTCTTATAATTTTTTGGAAGATACATTTGAGGGATTCTCTATCCTCATTGATTATAGTCATTACATTCCTATTACTGCACCATCTGTGACTTTGAATCTTGATCCATATCAATTTCTACATAGTACCAATTTGTCACCTTCTTGTTTATTTGATAAGAGTATGGCATCATCATTTTTTATGGAAAATGAGACACATGAGCATATTTCAAAGGAAATATCATCATCCTACATTTCAAGGATTCCACTTCCTAATTCTTATCCAGAATGGAAGCCCTCCTACATTCGTAGTTGGTTTTTTTTCCTCTTAAGGGGAGAAATGTTGTTTGTAGGCATTGGGCTATGTTTTGTCTTCAACCACTTACCATTATTCAAGGACATGGTTAACTATGGGGGGTGGTGGCACTATTGTTTTGGCTACATTATTCATTATGCGACATTGCTACTCACTCATCTTGTATTGTGAGCATATACTGACCTGGATTGATCTTTTTACCTCTCATGTGCATTGTGGCTTGTGATTTGAGACTGATTGAATTGCCTTGTGTTGTGTTCATCATGGATTAACTATTAGCTAAGGTACTTGTGCTCATCGACACATGTAATTGAAAAACCTATCATTCATTATCATTCATACCTCATTATCTTTGCTGAAATCAAGTTATTTTTTCCTTTTAAGCTATTTTTGAAAGTTATATCATTTTATGATGGCACGTTATTTGTTCTTTTTTAAAGTCATTATTGAAAATGTTTTTTTCTTTTACTTTTGAGAGGGGGAATCATAGGCAATGGAGAAATTTTATAATCACTCATCTTAGTGAGCTTCATTTTTTGTCGTATTTGTATAATGATGTTCCTATTCTTGGCACACCTAGGGACAATCTTATATAGTAGGGATAAAGTCTCTAGAGTTATTTGTATGAGTATTGATGAAGACATTTTGGAGTCACTTGTTAGTTCTATGTATCATCATGCTCTTTGAGATAAATTTCAAGAGGTATATGGTGATCATGATACTCTATCATCTCTCGATGCTCGTCTTTCTAATTTTGATGAGTATCTTCATTATTCATAGCAGATAACCTATCTTTATGGTCCTTTGGCATTTAAAAAAAATATATATAAGGGTGCAAATGCATTAGAGGTTCCTAATTCTTCATCAAAGATAGTTGATCAGCCTTCACTTGTATTTTCTCCTCATCTATAGTCATTTGAGACATCTATTATTCCTAATCAATAGGACCATCATTGTCTTCTAGATTCAGAGGACATATTTTGTATTTCAGATTTGTGGGTGCATGATGGATTCGTATTTGGTATCTCAGGTTTGATTTGTCAGTCTTCTAATTTTTTGGAAGATACATTTGAGGGATTCTCCCCCCTTATTGATTATAGTCATTACATTCTTGTTTTTTCACCATATGCATCTTTGGATCTTTCTCCATATCAATTTCTACATAGTTCCAATTTGTCACCTTCTTGTTTGTTTTATTGGAGTATGGCATCATCATTTTTCATGAACAAGGAGATAGATTAGCATATTTCAAAGGAAACATCATCATCCTACATTTAGATTCCACTTCCTAATTCCTATCTATAATGAAAAGCCTTCCTGCATTTGTAATTGTTTTGTCTTCTTCCTAAGGGGAGAAATGTTGTGTGTAGGCATGGGACTATGTTTTTTGTTCGACCATTCTTACAAGACATTATTAATTATGGGTGGGGCAATATTGTTGTGGCTACATTATTCATTATGGGACATTTCTTGCATAAGAAGTGGTTTTTGCTTCAAATGCCCTAGCTCACTCATCTGGTAGTGTGAGCATATGCTCACGTGGATTGATCTCTTCACCTCTCATGTGCACTATGGCTTGTAATTTAGAGTCGATTAAATTGCCTTGTGATACATTAAATGTTGTTTGACCACTGACTAAGGTACTTCTTCTAATAGGCACATGTAACTGTCAATTTATCGGTCATCATCATTCAGACCCCCATTATTTTTATTTTAATTAGGTTTCTTTTTCCTTATAAGATATTTTTAGAAGTTCTGTCATTTTGTGATGGCACTATTTCTATTTTTATTAAGAGTGATTATTGAAAATGGGGTTTTCTTTTACATTTGAGAGGAGGAATCATAGGGAAAGGAGAAATTTTACAATCACTTATCTTAGTGAGCTTTAGTCATTGTTATATTTGTATAATGGCATTCCTATTCTTGGAACACCTAGGGAGAATATTATTTGGAAAGGTGATAAGACTAAAGTCTTTAGAGTTATTTGTATGTATATTAATCAAAATATTTTAGAGTCACTTGTTGATTCTATGTACATCCTCATACTCTTTGGCTAAAATTAGCGAGGTATATGGTGATCATGATACTCCGCCATCTATTGATGCTCCTCTTTCTAATTTTGATGTGTCTCTTCATTCTTCATATCTAATAACACATGTTTGTCATCCTTTGGAGTTTTTGGAAATTTCATATGAGGTTGTGAATGCTTCAAAGGTTCATAATTCTTCATCAGAGATAGCTAATAAAATTTCACTTGTATTGACTCCTCATTTACATCATTCCTGATCAACAGGACCATCATTGTCTTTTAGGTTTCGAGGGCATATTCAGTATTTTAGATATGTGGTTGCAACATGGACTCCTATCCAATATCTCAGATTTGGTTTGTCAGTCTTCTACTTGTTTGGAAGATATTTTTTCTCGGGATTCTCTCTCCTTCTTGATGGCATCCATAACATTCTTGTTACTGAATCACCCATGTCTTTGGATCTTTCTCTATATCAATTTTTGCATAGTTCCAATTCGTCACCTTGTTGTTTGTTTGATTGGAGTATGGCATCATCATCTATCATAAACATGTCATAAACAAGGAGACACATAAGAAAATTTCAAAGGCAACATCATCATCCTACATTTAGATTCCACTTCCTAATTCCTATGCAGAATGGAAAGCCTTCCTGCATTTGTACTTGGTTTATCTTCTTCCTAAGGGGAGAAATGTTGTTTGTAGGCATTGGACTATATTTTGCCTTCAAGCTCTTACTATTATTGCAATACATTATTCATTATGGGGGGGCGATGTTTTTCTGGCTACATTATTCATTATGGGGCATTATTGTCATAAGAAGTGGTTTTGGCTTCAAATTATTTATGTATCTTATCTTATATTGTGAGAATATTCTCATGTAGATTGATCTCTTCACCTCTCATTTGTATTGTGGCTTGTGATTTGACTTTGATTGAATTGTCTTGTGCTCTGTTGATTGTGGATTGCCCGTTGACTGATGTACTTATGCTAATTTACACATGTAACCGCCAAATTTATTGTTCATCATCATTCAAACCCCAACTATTTTTGTTCAAATCATATTCTTTTTGCCTTATAAGTTATTTTTAGAAGTTGTATCATTTTGTGATGGCACTATTTCTACTTTGTTGAAGAGTCATTATTGAAAATAGGTTTTTCTTTTACTTTTGAGACGGGGAACTATAGGTAATGGAGTGATTTAAAAACCACTCATCTTAGTGAGCTTTAGTTATTGTTGTATTCATATAATTACCTTCCTATTTGTAGCACACCTAAGGAGAATCTTATTTGGAAAGGTCATAGGGCTAATGTCTTTAGAACTATTTGTATGCATATTGATGAAGAATTTTGGAGTCACTTGTTGATTCTATGTGTCCTCATGATCTTTGGACTGAAATTCGAGATGTATATGGTGATCATGATATTCTGCCATCTCTCCATGCTCCTCTTTCCAATTTTTATGTGTTTGTTCATTATTCATAGAAGATAACCCATGTTTGTAATCCTTTGGAGATTTTGGAAATTTTATATGAGGTTGCAGATGCTTCAGAGGTTCCTAATTCTTCATCAAAGATAGCTAACTAGCCTTCACTTGTACTAATTCCACATCTAGAATCATTTCTTACCAACAAGACCATCATTGTCTTTAAGATTTGGAGGACATATTCAATATTTTAGATATGTGGTTGAACGATAGATTCCTATCTAGTATCTCAAATTTGGTTTGGTTTTCTTCTACTTCTCTGGATGATACATTTGAGGGATTCTCTCTCCTCCTTGATGAGACACATTATATTCTTGTTACTATATCATTTGCATCTTTGGATCTTTCTCCATGTCAATTTCTACATAGTTCCCATTTTTCACCTTATTGTTTGTTTGATTGGAGTATGGCATCATCATCTATCATGGACAAGGAGACACACACGAGTATATTTTGAAGGCAAAAACATCATCCTACATTTGGATTCCACTTCCTCATTCCTATCTAGAATGGCAAGCCATCCTACATTTGTACTTGGTTTATCTTCTTCCTAAGGGGATACATGTTGTTTGTAGGCATTATACTATCTTTTGTCTTCAAGAACATACCATTCTTACAGGACATTATTCATTATTGGGGGGGGTAATGTTGTCTTCATCTTTCCTTTCATTGGAAGGTTAATTATATTGTATTATTGTTATGGATCTCATTCTTAGTGGGTATTGTGGATACTCTATACATCTCTTCATCTTTCACTTGTACATGATTTACATGTCTCTATTTTGGAGAGGATTTTTGTCCCATGAGTTTTTCTTCTTTTCTCTAATTGTAAGATATTATTTGATTTTCATAAGGGTATGTAACATGACCTTGTATCCAAGACCCATATTGCATTATCATATTATATTTAATAATATGCACAATAGTTCTTTTCCCTAAGTTTCCCTTAAGGGGAGTTGTTGGAATAATATTTAATCACAAGATTAAGTTTACTTAGCCTAATTATTAGGAGGTTAGGTAAACTTTATTAAAAAGAAAATTCACCTACATTAGTTGGCAGGTAGTTTTGTTGGTAGTGGGCCAGTGTTCCTTGTGGGGATTCGTGACATGTTTTAATAGCCTCCTGTGGATTCTATGTCTAGTGGTTGTATCGGGCATTGAAAGGTCGATCTTTTGGTGCAAAGACAACCCTATCTTATAACAAGAAGTAACAGAGCTTGGTCATAGGCTCGAATCACGCAAGCTGCGACGAGTGATGTTGGGAGGGGGATTATTGGCAGTGGGCCAACATCCCTCGCAGGGATTCATGACATGGTTTAACAGCCTCCTGTGCATTCTATAAGTCTAGTGGTTGTATCAGGCATTGAAAGGTTAATATTTTGGTGCAACAACAACCCTATCTTATAACAAATTTTACCGACCCTCACACCTCATTGGTGCTAGCATCCTATTCTTTTCCTATATAAGAAAGCTTATGAACATCTGTATATTATCTCAATATCAATAGATTTCATCGCATATAGTGATACTTCTGGTTCACTTGTGAAGGTTAATGCAAGTTGTGATCTTGGATTTGGAGTTATACTTCAACATGTGAAACCTTCTAGTGAGGATAATCTAACTCCAAGTGAATAGTAGAAGAAAACTACCAACATCAAATAGGTTATCGCCAACTTGTTTAATAACCTTCACTAGAAGAGGTTAAGAAAAGTACACTTAAATAAAATATAAGCATAAGTGGGGTGATAGAACATGCTAGTTATCCACCATAATAAAATTCCCTAATGATTTATTAATAGCCATATAATATGAATTACACCGAAAATAGAGCAAGAGATTTAGGAGATGAATCCAAAGTAGTAGTTGATTGAAAGATTATGTGAGAGGATCAAATTAGTGAATATAAGGATTGAGGAGGATGGAATATTATTCCCAAAACCAAGATAAAGTATTGAGGATGGATTCTTGATTAGAGAAAAAATGAAAAGAAACTATGAATAAATCCTTAACAGGGATAAAATTCTAACTTCCCTTCTATAATGTGATGCAAAGTTACTTAGAGATCCAAATTTTTAAATATCTAAGTTATTACAAAAATATATCATATCTATATATTGAGCCTCCTCAAGAATAAAAATCCTCATTTATAAAAACTTACTCTATTAAAACCATACTAGGAGATCTATTAGAATCATATATTTACTAGAAGTATGAAGATTTAGTAAAACACAACCACCATATTTTTAAGGAGTACCATGAAAAAAGATTAAAAAATATGGTTTATTAAGAATAGAATATTTTAAACCTATAAACCAACCATAGGCAACAAGGGATGTAGCTAAAAGAGGGACAAAGAAGGTACTAGAATTATTGGTGTTGAGACCTCCATACATTATACAATCTATCACTTGTATATATCTTTCATATCTCCTTTTTGGAGAGGAGTTTTGCCCCATGATGCTTTCTCATTTTTTTCTCCATTTGTGAGAGATTGGCTACATGATTTTAATTGTGCATGGATACCTAACATGGCCTAGTTGGCAGTACTCATGTGTTTCATCTTCATGATTAGTCTTGCATAATAATTTGTCTCCCTTATGCAATGGCAAGATATAATGGAAAAATGTGGAGTCCATAGTTCCTAAGAAAGAACATACTCCATCCTTCATGACTCATGTGCTTTTTCCAATCTGCTCACCCATCTTGATGTTGAACCCTTCTGCCCCTCCTGCCTAGTTTGGTATGATGGTTCACCTCTCTGCACTCTTTGTGCCAAGAAGATATATGACACCTTGGATGATAACTGTGATATCCTCGAGGACTTTAACTGTACTTGGCAGTTAGATCTAAATATGTCTAAATGGGAGAAGTTGTGCATGAACCTTTGGCATAGACCTATTGAACCCAAAATTATCTTCTTTGTTTGGTGTCTCTTATTGAATAGGCTTCCCTTGAAGAAACCAGGTGGAGATTTTAATCCTAGCACCTTCTGCAGAGTTACTGAAACCTTAAGGTATCTTTTTTTGTATTGCTTATTTTCTAGAGAAATTTGGTCTTTGTTTGGTCTAAGAAGCAATTCCAATATTGATGTTGCTAATGTCATTTGTGGTCATATTCCTATGTTGAGTAAGGACTATAACTTTTTCTGGGCCATCTTTTCATCTGTTGTACTTTGGAATATTTATAAGATTAGGAATGATATTGAGTTTAATGGAGGTAATAAGGAAATTACTAAGTCTCTAGGGAGACTCGCATATCATAATCTCTATGCATGTGTTCGGAGGGGATAAACACATCAAAATAACAAATCAAAGTATATCTTTCAAGTTATTGAAGTATTATTAAATTTAGAATTAGGCAAAACCATATTAAATAGCGATCCCAAAAACTTACTTCACAAAGCTTCTTTAGCACAAATTTTGAAGGGCTCTTCCACACATTCAAACCATAAAAATTAGAATCTGCTAGATTGTTAATATTGAAAATCATTTAAAAGAAAAATCGACTTGATGATTCATCCATCTTTATCTAGTCTTAGTCATCTATTTATATGTTTTACATTGTTTTTAATTGATTTCTATTGATTGTTTCTTTCAAGATGTCTTCAATTTTAAATCATATCAAAAATGATTTTTAAAAAAAAATTCTTATCAAAATGTACTAACCATGACATTAAAAAAAATTCTTCAACTTACAACAAATATAAAGATATTACATAAATTCCTACTTAAACCAAAAGAAAAACACACAAGCCAAACTCAAAACCCTAGCAAAACATATTCAAAAGCTATTATTATCCACATAACCTAAGATTTTCCAAGAACCTTAATAAGGACCTTTCTTTCTAATACACCACACTTTGATATTTAATTTAGATTTTTCTTCCAAATTGAACCTCTCCAAACTATTTAATTTTCTTCCAAAATGAAGCAGATTAAAATGACACAATTATCTAAATCAACTCTTGACTAACAAGAAGAAGATATTCTGAGCAACCCTTTTACTGCAAAAATCAACACAATTTGAGAAACAAAAATTAGAAGTCATTCATGCCTACCTACAATATTCAAAGATGATAGCAATTAAACTATGCAGTCTACCAATGATATTTTACTAACAGCTATTTGACCATTAAACGTTTTATTTAATTATTCAAATTGGCGACCTCACCACATCTATTATTTGACCACAAGCCCATCTTCATATTTTGCACACTAAAATTCAACGGCCTATCATATTTGATGTCTTTGTTTCTCTTCCTTCACTCCCCTCCAAGTGAATGCATTGTTTTGGATTAAGGCAAAAACAGGTTTTGAAGGGACCCGAAACCCTTTACAAAATAAGATCCATTTAGACTTAACAAGACATTAAGCCCAAACCGATCACAACAACAAAAAAACCCCATAGAAGACAAATACAATGTAATACCGATGGGGCAGAGACAAAGAGAACCAAGGAAAGAGTTCCCAAAAATAAAGACATGGGTTTTAATAGTAGGCTCCCACAACTTGAACCAAAACTAGAGAAAGACCAGAAAATCCAGCCAAGGAGAAAATTAAAGATAAAACCTTAAAGCTCAGCAAAACAAAAAAAGGGACCAAGTCCACAAAATGGGTTTTACCAACAAGATCCTACAACTTGAAAGAAAAGCTGCCAAAAAACCAACAAGCAGTCAAAGATTAGAGAGAAGACCAGAGAAAATCCAGCCAAAAACCCACCAAAAAGAAAAATCAAGATTTTTTTTTAGTTCCACCCTTGTGGGAACGAAGAGTCATGTCAAAACAAGGCCCATATGTCTTGGTTTTTTTTCTCCTTTTATAGTAATCCATCCCTCTTCAACCTTAGCAGCAGCCTCATGCCAATCAAGAGAGCTCATCACAAAAAGGGCCCCAACATGAGAAGGTAGGCCAGCGCCACCCACCAAATCAGAGGAAGCAAGGGAAAAAATAGCAGTATTGCAAGAAGTATTCCCCAATGCCATCGAATAAGTAGAAGGAAGGGCAGGAGGAAGTGAACCAACCTCAATAGCCACACCAACAGTAAACAAATCTGCCTGAGAGGGGACCGCACACGGAGGCACAATAGTCGTAGCACCCCCACCATCAGAAATCAGAGTTGATTGAGAAGAAGTCACAAAGCAGAGAGGGTCCTGTGTAGCCACATGGGAGAAACTCCGAGGGGATCTAAATTTCTTAACAATTGTATAATGATGGGAAGAATCATCTTTCCACCATGAAGCTGGAGATTTCTTTTTCTGAATTCCACACTGAGAAGCCACATGTCCTGTTTTAAAACATTGTTTACATCTAAAGGGAATACTTTCATAATACAAGGATTGAATCCAAGAGCCTTTGGAAGATTTGATTGAGATCTCTGCAGGAAACCCCTTAGACACATCCATATCAAGCAAAATGCAAGCATAAGTGGAGTGAAGAATATCTAATGATCCATTATCCACCATCAGAAAAAAAAATCCCAAGAGTGTTACAAACTTCTACAAGTAGAGTGTCATTCCAAAAGTGAAGAGGGAGATAGGGTAACCGAACCCAAATCGGAATAATATTGAAAGAATCAGAGGAAGGGTTGAAATCAGATTGCCATGGCCTAACCATAAGCATAAATCTATCCTTCCAACAAAATAGGTAATCACATAAAATTTTGTTCCAAGTGAATGCATTGTTACCCTTTGTTCCCTATTTTCTTTAAGCCAAAGACTGGATTATCACCTCTTTTTCTGTTGTGTACATTCATTCTCAAATCATTCTTGTTCAATGATGAAGATGACCTTCATTCTGTTGATTTCCATGTTAATAATGTTTCATATTGAAAGTGCACAAGGAAGGATAATTTGAAGAGAAAATCCGCACAGTATAAACCTTGAGCTCAACTCAGTATTGAGAGAGAGGAGCTCTCAGGCTTAGAGGTGTTGAAGGATAAGCTTCCAGGTGGTACAAGCCCAAGAATAGGAAACATATTTATCAACAATGATGGCATCAAAAGTGCTTAGAGGACCAAAAAACATATTGAAGAATGAACTTCCATCCAGATCAAGTCCTGGAGTAGGCCACTAATTAGAATATATTGGTCATGTAAAGGCTGGTGAAGATTATTTTCAATGAACTTCCTATGGGTATCCATAGGCCATCATTGAAATTTTTCTTTTAAAGTTCTGATAAAATTTTTTATGCTGCAACATAGGCAAACTATGAGACATTAGTTGTACTATTATTTTATTTCAATTTGTGTAGAAGTCACTCAAACATGATAGAGAGATGAGGGGACACATATGAGTGTTTGTGTGATAGATACGCAAGAATATCATGAGTGTTCAATAAAAGTGGGTGTACCATGAAGAATATATTGATAAACATTAATTAAAAATCATTTCTCATATTACGAAAGTTTCAAGCATGCATAAGTTGTGAGCTAGATTCAATGTTCTATTTAGTATTGTTTGAAAACTTGGGATCTTTTCATTTAATTATGAATAGTGTTTTGATTGATAAAAGGGGATAGGCATGTACCATTACATAACCATAGAGCCACACTTAGGATGCATGAGGGATGTGCAACTAGCAAAAAAACCCTCACTAACACAACACAAAAACCTAGCAAAGCAACGCGAGATCCAGCAAAACAACCAGAAAACTAGCAGAAACAAAAAGACCAGAAACACAAAAAACCATAACAACTATCCACGAAAGGCACAAAGAGATGGCCAACTATATGGGAGAATATTTATCTTGCCAACCCTGGTATAACCTTAACACTTTGTCAAAGAATGACAATTATGAATAGTGTTAAATAAATAAAATAATAATTTTTTGAATTATAGGTAAATATTTTTAGTGTCTGTGTCTTTTAGAATAAAAATATATCAATCAAGAGTTCAAAGAGAATACCAAAATTTATGTAGACAATCATAGTTATCACAATAAGAAAGATAAGGAGTCAAAAAAGTCTCCCACAATTCTACCAACTTCAAAAATGCATGAACCTAGCAAAGATAAAAAATGAAGTACATTGATTACCCCATACAATTCTAAAGAAGATTTAAAAATTGATTGACCTAATGTGGAGAAATAAATACCAATAAAAAAACATTTTAGTTAAGACAAGGCAATCGATAATCATTTTTTAAATACTATATCATTACTCTATTAGTTAAGACTAGGCAATTCTCAATATAATAAATTATTATAAACATGTTAGTTGGTGATGATAAAATTGATTTATATTTGAATATTTATTCTATCCTGACTTGTTCACAAGCTTAATTTTAGCAATTAGATGAAGTGATATGAATTCTAGACTTAGAAATTTTTATGAACATATTTTAATTTAACTTGTATTTGGTAAAGGAAGAGATAATAGTCTTGTAGTTTGGAATGCATTTTTATCATCTTAGCATATAATTTGACTATTAAAATACAATCAACAATGTGTGATTTCCTAGTATGGGATGTGTATGCCATTATGTATATGAGTGTTTTATAATCATAAGATAATGCTTATGGAAACTTCAAGTCGAATAAGAATAAAGGGGCACTAGTGTGATGCAATTTAAAAAGTTATAATATAGGATATTTAAAATATAAAACTTAAATACTTCATTCATAATTATAATAGATGCAAAATATTATTTTATATGAGTTTCATTCAAAGTCCGCCTATAGTTCTAACCATTCTATTAATTAACAAAAAAATAAAATTGGAATATAGATTTGACTAAAGTTGAACTAGGAATAATTATTGAAAGAAATTTAGAATTTCAAATTAAAATTATAAATGAAGTGAGATAGATTCACAATGATATTGATAATGTTCTAATTAGATAAAACTAGGATAGGCCCGAACCATTACATAATTGCCAAACAGGTGCACAAAAGGGAGGATCCCACAAGTAGTGAGACCACCTTGAGGCCAATAATACTAAAAAAGGATGGGCCCTTTTTTAAATTGAGCTTTTGAATGAAGCAACAAACTGGCAAGAGAAAGGTTTCTGACAAGCCAAAATCACCTAATCAGAATAGAGGGGTTTAGGAAAGCACCTCAAACCTTCTTCCTAACAAAACCTCTTGTGTTGGGACCGTAGTAGAAAAGGGAACAAACAAGAACCAAGAGGTTTTGAAAGGGTTACCGCAACCTTTTACCCAAAGGATCTCTATATTTCTCCAACAAAAACCACAAAGAGAAATATGTGACAAGAGAATCACCTAGCCATTCCAAGAACACATTATATAATATTACCAAGGAATATACTAGTACGAAACAGCCCAAAGGGTTTTAAAAGACATCTATAAACCTTATACTGATGAAAATATCTATAGACAATCATATTCAGGACCACCTCAATAGGTCCAACAAGAATCACCTCAATAGGTATGTTTTCTATAGGATCGCCTCAATAAGCCCATAGTCATCAAAGTAGCACACAAAGTCCTATACGAGAGGACCTGCATGAAACGTCAGGAAGAAGCCCTTGTCGTAGTTCCCCACCTGAATAGGAAATATTATGACAAAAAAATCAATAGAACATCTAGAGAAAACCTTAGAAAGAGCATGGAGAAAGACCTCAATAAAACTCACCTCCATAGGGCCAACAAGATCTTTATAAAAATCTCCACTAGGGGAACAAAGGCATCCCCAAACCTTTGACTGGTAAAGAAGCCTACTAACAAAGCACTATGAACCACCTCAATAGACCCACTTACAGCAGTGCCACTAAGAATCAAAGTCCCTAGAGAAAAGGGCCCAAAGACCCCTTTCAGAAACTCAACACCAAGAAGACCCCATATTGTCTTCCATAAGGGAGACCCAAAGAGCATTCCACCCAAAAGGACACATTATAGGATGTAGAGAGAAAGGGAAATGCCTACAAATCCTAGAAGATAACACCCACCAAAATAAGCCAAATTTTTTTGTGGAGGCAGCTATAGTTGAAGTAGAGCCCACTCTGGATAAATGCATGTAGGAGAACTATCCCCTAGCCTACAACAAAAGCCTACCCACACTAGGTAGCAGAAAACCACCTCCAATAGAAACGTCATCATCAACAGAAAAAGGCACATCACCCCCCATCTCCCTGAATCAAAAAAAGGCACATGACTCAAAACCATCACACCCAAAAGGGACAAGGAATAAATCATCCAGATAGAAACCAAGAACTTAGGATCTATAAAGTACGAAAGGGAGAAAACCGCAAGGAGAGCTAAGGCTTCATAACCCCAAATAGAGGGCTTAAGCCAAGACATGATAACCTTCCCAATAGCCATGTAGAGGAGCACAAACCAAACACCCCACCAACACCTAAAAGTATAGGCAACAAAATGCCTACAAAGCATCAATAAAAACTCCACAACCTCCAACCCAATCGAAATGGGAACTCAGAAAGAGACCAAACAATACCCAATAGGAGGAGAGTCCTTAAAAAAGGTCAATCTAATCAACACTAAGACCTACTATCCAACAACCAACACTAACACGTTGTAAGATAGGGATTCTAGAACCAAGGCTTGCATAGTAGAAAATCAGGAATAAACACCTCAAGCTCAGAGGAAATGCCACCAACAAACCACCATAAGGCACCAAGTAGAGGGGAAAATCCCAAGAAGGGAAAGCCACAAAGTCATGTAGCCAAGAACGGAGCAGTAACTTCAACAACATTTCTTTTCTCTACAACTCCAACCAGGAGCTGGGCAGGGGCTTTATACCTGAACCCACCTATGGTAGTAGATTTGAACATCAAGGGCCATCATCCTCCCCATCAGATTTTTACTCCTCCCCTACAACTCATCCACCCCCCAAAACCATACCTCCACTCCTCTTGCACATCATTCGTGTTTATAGGTTTATAGTTTTTTATGATATTGATAATGTTTTGATTAATAAAATAAGGATAGGTCCATACCCAAACAAATCCGTGAAGAAACACCTGGGGCACATGAGGGATATGTAGCCAATCAAAAACACCCCACAAAAACATAGCAAAAAAATAGTAGGGACACCTGAGATCCAACAAATAAAGTAAAAGATCAAAAGGAATAGAACCAGAAACAAAATACAAGAAACAAAAAAAACCAATAAAACCACCCATGAAAAGTACAAAGGGATGGCCAACTACATGGGGGAAATTTTATCCTGCCAATCCTAGCATAAACTTAAAACTTTATTGAAAAAGGACACCATTTTAAAAGACCGAACCCAGAGCCAAAAGAAACCAAAGCTGAATCCAAGGTGGCTTTCACCATAGAATCTAAAGGACCAGGACCGATAATCAAGGCCTCTGTCCTCTTACGTTACTCTCTTTTCCTATTGAGCTCAACCTGAATGGTCTCGATAGCCTATAGAGAGGAATTATGCATGTTGGCCACATTCTTATAGGTTGAGTTAGCCACCTTAATTTTTTATTTAAGGGCCTCCTAGGAATGCTAAATTTCTTCCAACTCAACTTTCATTCGAGTCATTCTTATCTTAGCATCCAGGTTATTGATTCTCCCTTTCATCTTATCCCAATTGTCCATAAGGCCAACAAAATTTTTGGCTGCCTTCCAAACTTTGTCCTTATCCACACCCTCAACCCAGGTGTTAGCCTTAGCTTTGGCTTCTACAAGTGCCTCCAACTTGTTAATCTTCCTAATAGGAACATTCATCTTCCCAAAAAGACACTTGAGCAGATCATCCTACCTTTGCACATCATTGTGGATAACCTTCACAATCTTGGTGAGGATTTTGATAGAGCTTGGGGGCATAGTTGGGGGGGGGAAGGGGGGTTGTGTGGGGGAGGGAGGGTTAGCATCATTGGAAACATTCTTGGCAAGGAACCAATCAATGCCTATTCTTTCAAAGGAGTTTGATTTCTCCAAGGAAATGGAAATAGATTTTGAATCCTCAAAAATTTCCACCTCCTTATGCTCCTCAAATGGGGTTTCATAAATAAGGTCCTTTTTAGAAGTGGTAATGGCCCTGAATTTGGCCATACAAGTAGGATTTTTTCTAGTGTGCAATTTAGGGCCCAAGTGGGATACTTTGGCAGAGTTGGAAGGAGTCACAATGAGGTCAACAATCAAATTGGGATCAAATGTGTACCCTAATTCATCAATAGGTACCTCACGCTAAGGATTTTTGTCCAAAGGAGAATAATATAGCCTACGAATAAGACCTTGGTGCAGGGGGGTTTTCTTAGTAAGGGAAGTTCATCCTTACCCCATGACACAAATGGTTCAACATAGGGAAGAGTTGAAGGTGAAATCTCCTCTTTCTACCATCGAGTGTGAAGTATTTTATTAAGAGTAGGGTAGCCTCCTTCCATATACCTAGGAGCTCAAGTCACGATTGCAGCCATTTTGCAATTTGGAGGCCCCTTCACTAGGTGGAAAAACCAAAAAAAATCCTCCTTGTAATTTCCCTTAATTTTTTTGGGGAAGGCAACACTATCCAAAGCCAAGACAATAACATCCATAATAATCTGCTTAGAAACCTTAAAAGTAACACTTCCTAGTTTCATAGTGTCGTTATTCTAGGTTTGAACAAAGGTCGTAGAGAGTTTAGGGTCATGTCTAGTCATGCCCTCCACATACAAGTCCAAATTTCCCTAGAAAACCTTTCCCCACAACTCACCATTCGTTTTAAACTAAGAACACTCATCTAGTTCAATTTGATTCAAATCCCCTCTCATCTTTATAGACCCAAAGGCCACAATGTGAAAATGATGGGTCTAAAAAAAATTGTGGTAGGTACCTATAGAGATAAAATATTGCCACCTTAGCCAACTTGTAAAGGCAATGACAAGAATACAAAAAACTAAAAGAGTAGCCTTAAAAATACACATCATTAATTCGTATGTCATTCAAAATCATGACATGAGTATCAAGAGGTACTTCATGCATTTGGAGCCAAACTTTTACATTATTAACCATTGTGCCCAATCCAGATAATTTATCTGCCAACCAATTCCCCTTATATAGCATGTGGCAGAATTTGACTTCCCCAAATGCAAGGCGAAGAATGTGATACTTCTCAATAAAAGGAGCAACTTTTCAGTCTAGCCTAGCTTCTTCATTTAGTATCATAATGGTATTATGAGAATCACTTTCCATAATGAGTTTAGAAATACCCATCACTCTTTCGACGTCAAGTTCGTGACATGGTTGTCAATTCTGCCATGCTTGAGGGTTGGATACCTAGGTTGCAAGCATAAGCAAGGATTAGGTGCCCACGTGGATCCCTGATCACACCACCCCCTCCTACCTGACCCAGATTACCACGAGAAGACACATCAAAGTTTAGTTTTAGCCATCCAATATCGGGGGTCCATTCAATAGCATTTCTAAAGCTAGTTAGAGGGGATGAGAAATTAGAAAGATTAGATTTAATTTCCCAGGAGCTATAAATCATCCAATCCAAAGGGATCAGGGGGTGAGAATGGGTTCATTTCATAAAACAGTTCAAATTTTCTTTGACATTTAAAATAATCCTATTGGATAGATCCTCCCAGCCACATTTTTTTTCTCTGAAAAATTCTATTATTCCAGTCCTTCCACAAACACTAGCCAATGTGAAAGAAATATTGTCTCCAAATCTCAAGAGATAGGGAGTGCTCAGAGGGAAATCCACCCAAAATATTATCTTTGACCGTAGAATTTCAAACACGGTCCAAAGAAAACATACCAATAATCTTTTGTCTGACATTCTAGGAGTAAGAAAAATGAAACAAGAGATGAACAATTCTTTCAATTTCATTTTCGCAAAGAATGCATCTATTAGCTAACCGGAAGCTCCTCTTCATAATATTATCCAAAGTAAGGATTCCTTCATGGCAAAGAATCCACCAAAAAAAGCTGATTTTTGGCAGAGTAGACATCCTCCAGATAAAGTCCTACTTAAAAGTGAGCATTGAGGAAGGATAGGCAAGCTCAAATCCGGATATAATCAAAAAGTTACCATCCTTCGAGGGAGCCCAAATCAAGATATATTCTTCCTCTTTTCTATAAAATTTGTCAATGCTTGGTATTCGAAGAAGCTTAATAACAACAAGTTTGAGGGGTTGAGGGAAATCATAAGCTTTAAAATTCCATTCCATAGGGTGAATAGGGGACCCAATAATCAAAGAAATGGGCCCTAAATCTAGGAGACAGCTTCGCTTCAACTATAGAGAAAATAGGGTGGAACTCAAGAGGGGTGAGGGAGATCCAAGGATCCTTCCAAAAGCGAATGATCTTACCATTCCTAGGTTGCCAATCAAACCTTTAGAGAGAAATTCATGGCTCTTGAGGAGATTTTTCCACATATGTGACCCTCTAATCAAGCACTCTCCCATTCAAATACTTCCTAGCCATAATTAGGGACCACTTGGTAGCATTAGACAAAAGTCTCCAACCAATCTTACCTAAAAGTGCTTCATTAAGTGGCCTCGAGCCTCTAACTCTCAAACCACTAGAATGTTTAGTATAGAAAAATTTCTCCCAGTCAACAAGGGACATTTTATTACATTGCTCCACACCAACGCAAAGGAAGCATCTTTGAATTTGATCAAGTTTCCTAGCCCATGAGACTAGAATATGGAAAAGAGAGAGTAGATAGACAAAATTACTCTTTAAAAGGTGTTTTTCTAATGACAAATTTATGAGGAAGTCTATTTTGTATGTATGAAGTACAATTGATAGCTCCAACCCACGATTTAGAAGGAAGGGGTCTTCATGCAACGTGCAACTAGCCATCTCTTTCAAAGATCGATTCTTCCTCTTAGCTACCTCGTTCTACTATGAAGTGTAAGGAAATATGTTTTGAAACTATAAGCTAACTTCATCACAAAGATTTTAGACAACATGGTTTTCATGCTTCTCCCCATTATGTGTGTGGATGATCTTGGTCAATTTTCCAAACAAAAAGTCTCTACATGGCCTTTGAAAAATCTTATGATTCTCAAACACTACAGACTTGAATTTGAGAAAATACTCCCATGTGAATCGCATGCAATCATCAATGAATGTAGCCACATATTTTGATGTTCTCATATAAGTTTAGAGAAATGGACCTATAAGATCAATGTGAACAATCTCTAAAGGAGAATAGGCTCTCCATGCATTCCCCTTTTGAAACTTTTCTTGAGGATTATTTCCAAGAGAATGACCTTCACAAACTCTATCAAAAAAATCTATGGCATGTCAGTCTTTTACCATCCCTTATTTTCTAAGTTGTTGCATGTATCTAAAGTTTAAATAAAAAAATATTCCATTCCAAATTTTAGTCTCATCATTTGCATATGTTAGTAGTAAAGTGGGATCTAATTTAGCAATAAAGTAAAAAAAAGTGTATAAATGAGGTTGATGATTTTCTTTACCGACAATAATTTTAGATCTATCTTGCATGTCAAATATGCGAGCACCAAGTCTAGGGTGAAATCAAATCTCCTTCCAATGCATGTATGTATCAATTGATATATAGAGAGAATATTTACAAAAAGGTTTGGAATGTGCAAGACATTCTCAAAACTACCAATTCCAAGCTCTACTCCCCCTTCTCCAATTGCTTCTACTGGAGAGTTATTTCCCATTAGAATAAGAGGACCTTCATATGGTTCTAAAGATGAAAGAGAATATTTTGTAGCTTCCATGTGATGTGAAGCTCCAAAGCATGTGATTAATGCATCTAGAGAAGAATGAATAGCAATTAATGCATGCAAATTACCTCTTTGTTCTAGCTCTTTTTCTTCCTACTTCTTCTTGGCACTTTCTAGAATAAAGTTACCAATATTATTTTGTTTAAGTGTCTAATACTATGAGATCAAAATCCATGCATGATGATTGCGGATGGCAACCACAGTTGCAATAGCTACATTTTTATTTTTCCTTTTTTTTCTTTGAGCTCGTAGATTCATGAGGAGTTTTGAGATTGCCTCTCTTTTTAGGATCTAGTTCCTTCTTCCGTTCCTTTTTATTATTGATTGGATTTAGAACTAATATTCCACTTGCATGCACAGCAAGTGCTTGAGCTTTGGAATTTTTCAATGTACCCATCTCTATGAGTTTATCCTACTCATGTATTAGAGACTCAATAAAATCATTGAGTGTGGGCTTCTTCCAAGTTGCTCCTATTGTAACCCTTACTATGTGAAAAGTGGAGACAAATATAGCATATTCTGGACCCAATTTTGACAAAACAGTCAGAATTAATTTGCTTTCTTGTATGGATTTGTTAATTTTGGATCCTTTCAACTAGAGTAATAAGGCTTTGAACTTTGTGAAGAAGTCTTGAATATTTTCAAATTTGCTTGGATCTAATGAGTTGAGCTCGTTTTCAAGTATGTGACCCTGCATCTCATCTTGCTTCCAAAAAAGAGTCTCCAAGGTAATCCAAACCTTGTTTGGATTTTCGCATGCTTCAACATCAAAACAATAATTTTGGAGACATGGATATGCATAGGAGACCGTAAGCCTCATCCATCTAGTCGAAATTTTTTTATCTTTCAACTACAAAATTTGGTATTGCCATTTCTATCCAATACGAGCCTCTACTTTTGAGTTGAAGTAGAATCTTTGGTCCATTCAAAATAGTTGTATGGTGTAATAATTGCAAAGGATAGAAATTTCATTCTTTATAAGCTCTAATCTTCAATACTTGAAAAAGATTGCTTAAGCTCCTTCCTAGCTCCCGTATGCTCTGGTACTATGTAAAATTTATCTAATCCTATGAAATATAGTAGGATCTAGCTAGAAAATAAGAAGAAAAATTGTAAAACATAGAGAAAATAATTTTAGAGAAAATTGAATAAAATTGTTTCATTAATTATGAAATGTAGAAATTACAAAGTATATAATTACAAATGATGAACTACAATAAAGGATTAAAAATAATAGAGGAAAGGCAAAAATATGGAAATAGCATATTTTAAAGTCTTAAATCCTCGATAGTTTTCTTAAAATAAACAAAACACTCATGTTTAAACAAATCACCAATAAAACAAGAAAAAGAAAACAAAGTGCTAAGTTGGGAAAGATTTTAAGTGTGCTGATAGAAAGAAGATATATTTGTTTTAAACAGATGAAAAATAGGCCACACTAGGTAGGCAATTTTGAATAGTAAGTATTTTGAAGAATAAACTTCCTCCTTCTCCGAGTGCTAGTGTAGGTCACTAATAACTTTATATGAAGTAGCAACAATAGTTTATACTATACATTAATGTGTGTCCTGTCAGTTGCATCTAAAGAAATGGCTTAACATTTTATTGGGCTTAATGGATCTCCTATTACAGACGAAAAGGCCATCATTTTGATAATATAATTATAGATTACAGTTCATATATATCTTATGAATCTATTTTTTTATACATTTCTTGCAATTTTTTTAGTAGGATAACTTAAGAACATATACTAAAACCCTATACAAAGTATTAAAATAAATAGCATATGGTAATGGCATAGCTTGCCAATATAAATGTTAATGGAATTTTTGAGGTCCTTAGAAAGATTGGCTTTAACCCAAATTTATTTTTGATGATGAGTGGTAAGAGATTGTGTATTTTAACATGGATAACATTAGCTAAAGAGGTTGCAATGGCGTTTAAGAGGTTCCAATGTGGTTTAAGAAATGTAAATAGGGCAAGGTAAATCATGAAAAATAATCAAAGATGGGAACTAGAGAGCTCGCTTTCAAAGACAACAAAGTTTCAAGTCTAAGGGTGAAAGTCAATAAAGAGGTATGCATATACCAATAATCATGTTTGAGAGTGGCATTCATGTAAATTTCTTTTACAAAGAGGAAAAGATAAATTATTCTCTAAGGTTTTGGAAAACATCTAGCTAAACCACATGAAGGACCAAAGCTTTGTTGACCCACTTACAACGTACGTGTTGGAAGGGGATAAACATGTCAAAATAAAAAATCAAAGTATATCTTTCAAGCTTTCTAAGGATTATCAAATTCAAAAATAGGAAAAACCATAATAGTTAGTGGTCACAAAAACTTACTTTATTAAACATCTTTAGTACAAATTTCAAAGGCTCTTCCACGCATTCAAACCATCAAAATTAGAATCAAAGATTTGAACTAATTTAACAGAAAAAAATCTACTCAATGATTTGTCCATCTTTATCTAGTCTCGTCACATATTTATAAGCTTTACCTCATTTTCAATTGATCTCCATTGATCTCTTTCTTTCAAGATGTCTTTAATTTTCAACTTCTATAATTCAACCCAAAACAATTGATTTTTTAATTTTTAACCAAAATTTTCTAACCATAACATTAAAAACAAATCTCTTTAAATTACTATATAAATTCTTACTTGAAAAAAAAACAAAAAAATCAAACACACAAACCAAACCAAACCAAACCAAATTCAAAATCCTGAAAAAACTAATTCAAAAACCATAAACTAAAATTTTCCAAAGGCATTACTTAATAACCAAACCAAACAAAATTCAAAACCCTAACAAAAACTCATTCAAAAGCTATTAGTATCCACATAAACTGAGATTTTCCAAGCAAGTTACTTAATAAGGACCACCCTTGCCGATACACCGTGACAAGTAATTTATCGTTTTCTTCCATATTGAACCTTTCCAAACCGCTAATTCAATGCAGAAGATTAAAAGGACACAATTGTGTTAATGAACTATTGACTAATGGGAAGAAAGCTATTCTGATCAACCCTTTTACTGCAGAAATCAAGACAACCTGAGTAAGAGAAAGTAAAAGTCGTTCGCGGCTGCCTGCAATATTCAAACATGACAGCAACTAAACTACGCAGTCTCCCAGGGATACTATACTAAAACCTATTTGACCATTAAACGTTTCATTCAATCATTCAAATTGGCGACTCACCACCTCTATTATTTGACCACGTGCATATCTTCATATTTTACATACTGAAATTCAAAGGCCTGCCAGATTTGACATCTTTGTTTCTCTGCCTTCACTCTATATAATTTTCGCTATATTTACATACCAGATCTCTCTCCCCTCCAGCTGAATACATTGTTCCCCATTTGCTTTAAGCCAAAGCCTGGATCATCACCTCTTTCTCTGATGTGTACATTCATTTACCCTAAGACAAAAATAAGTAAACGCGCAATGGGTTTCAGCTCAAATCAGCCGATGGCGTTGATTCTGCTGATTTGCATCACAATAGCATTTAATGCTGAAAATGTAGATGGAAGAAAACTTCTGAAGGGAAAGTCCGCGCAGGATAAACTTTTAGCTCAACTCAGTATTGTGAAAGAGGGGCACTTAGGCTTAAAGGTGAATATAGAGCTTGCCCAGAGCTTATCCGAGTTGAAACAAATCATAGGCCCTCTTAAGAAGAATACAATGTTGTTGAAGAATAAGCTTCCATCTGGTCCAAGCCCTGGAACAGGCAACGCATTTATCAACAATGGTGGTATGAAGAGTGGTTGGGGAGCAGAAAACATATTGAAGAATAAACTTCCATCTGGACCAAGTCCTGGAACAGGCAACGCGTATATCAACGATGGTGGCATTAAGAGCAGTTGGAGATCAAAAAGCATATTGAAAAAT
Organism: Cryptomeria japonica; assembly: GCF_030272615.1. Classification (NCBI taxonomy): domain Eukaryota; kingdom Viridiplantae; phylum Streptophyta; class Pinopsida; order Cupressales; family Cupressaceae; genus Cryptomeria; species Cryptomeria japonica. The sequence continues at coordinate 499,034,231 of NC_081413.1, forward strand.
AAACTTCCATCTGGCTCAAGCCCTGGTGTAGGGCACTAATAACTATATATTGGCCATGTAAAGGCTGGTGAAGATTAATTTCAATTAACTTCCTATGGGTATCCCTAAGCCGCCATTGAAATTATTCTTTTAAAGTTTTGAACGAATTTTTTTTGCTGCAACATAGGCAAATATGAGAGGTTAGTTGGATTAATATATATTTCAATTTATGTACAAGTCATTCAAACCTCATAGAGAGATGTGGGGATGACGTTCAAGGAGTGTTTGTGTGATGGAGATGCAAGAATGCAGGTTTACTATGAAGATCTCAATTAAAGCATATACTGATAAAAATTAATTAAACTCGTTTCTCATGTTACGAAAGTTTCGAGCATGCATGAGTCCTCGGCGACATTAAATCAGAAATATCGTTTTATTTAGTTTTGTGCTTGAAAATTCTAGATCCTTTCATTTAACTATGAATAGTGCTAACTAATATCTTTTTAAACTATGGGTAAATAATTTTTATCTTTGTTTTTTATAAAATATATTAATCAAGAGTTCAAAAGAGAATAAAAATAAGATTTTTGGACAATCATAACTATCATAACAAGAAAAACAGGGAGTCAAAAGATCTTCTACAATTCCAACTCCAAGAACAGGTGATCCTAACAATGATAAAAAATGAAGTACAATTATTTGCCCACATCATTTTCAAAAGATATAAAAACTGATTAACCTGATTAAAAAAACCTAATAAAAAAGAATTCCATTATGAGCAGATGAAGCCCATATAGTAGAAAATACAATAGAAAAGTACTTTTCCTTTTTACGTTAAGACCCTTTCGTTAAATTAGCTTTCATACAACAAATGGTGAACAACTCATAACATGCAACCTTCACTCAAGAACACCCACAAGTAAAACATTGTTGAGTGCTTAACCACCCAACCATGAACCTTTCACTTCCCTTGAATTATTTGAAGAATACCTAACCCTGATCAAAGATGTATAGCAATCTTAGGATCCAAATGAAATTTGAATTCTATTGTACATAAGCTATTTAAGAAGATAAGACATGACGAATATTATCCCACTTAGAATCTATGAAGATAATGAGAGGAAATAGTTAGTAGTGATGCATACTTTTAACATTTAGAGATTGACCAATATCAACAGTGATATACTATAATCTGCTTTAGTCTATTTCAAATACTACAGTCTTAGAGATCATCTAATAGAGTTGTAAAAAAAATAGCAGCACTACAACCAAATTATCAAAAGATATACGTTAAAGTGCAGCAAAAGGCAAAAGACAACAACTAAGAAAAGGACAAGTAACGAGCAAAAAAGCCAGCAAACTAGAGACAACTAACAAAAACAAACAGGACCGACAAAGAGAGCCCAAAGTTAGGTTAAGTTTTGAAGTATCTCAGTTGCTTCCATCTCCAGTTGTTCCATATTATTAGTCGCCCGCTTGATTTCCTCAATTTCCTTGCTTTGGCTTTGCATCTTTCTGGTGCTCGCACACGTTCTTCTATGAAACCCAGTCTCCTTATCCTCAGGGCTATCTTCCTTCGCTTCAATGATGCCTGTTGAAGCCTTATCCCCATGGTCATTCTCAACCTTACTGATAAGATCCTTCATACTAGCTCAAGCGGCCTTAAGGATCTTATGACTTTGCTCACCAATCTTTTTGAGCATGTTCTCAACTCCTTTGACTCTTTTTTTAGTAGCCCCTGCTCTGTTCTCCAAGTTAAGAAAGCTATTCCGATTAGCATTGATGATCTCCTCTGCATTACTAATAGCTTTAATGAGCTCACCGAGACAATCTGGGAGGGAGTTGAATTTATCTGAGCCTATTGCTTCTAATGTCTCAATTTTTCCCGCTTCCTGGGCTTGCTTGGTTTTAATGCCAAAAATTTCCTTTTGCATCTAGTGGAGCTCCTTGTTGAAGCTATCTGTGTTGTTATTGATGCAGAGGTCTATATCCAAGTGATGATCTTCCTGGGTCTTGTCTCCAGCAGGCTCTAAATTCACCTCAAGTCCCACCTCCCTGACATCAGAGCTCTGAGCTTCTTTCATGGTCCTGTCCTCCCCATCCGGCCCTTATCCTTAGAGTTAGTTGTGAGAGGTGATCGATTCTTGGTTCCCACATCCTTAACTTTAGGAGTTTTCCTTTTCTTCTTTTGGTGCGAGAGGATTTGGACCTCCTTTCTTTCAGTATCCATGTCGTTATCAGTCTCATTATCCTCTTCATACCAGCTATCCTCATCCTCCCCTCTCTACTTCCTTTTGGCCAACCCTTTATTCTGTAGCTCATGCCCTATTTTTCTTTTTTTCTTTCTCGACCCAGCAATTTGGGGGTCGTCCTTTGCCTCAACTTCTGTGTCATAGCCTTCGCCTTCCTCATCATTAGAGTCATCGAGATCCTCTTTTGACTCAAAAACCTCAGCGATGTTCAGATGGATGGTAGTTTTCTTGATGTGATTATACAGAATCAGCATCAAACCCTCATGCATTGCCGGATTGGTATTGGGGTTGGATATTGCATCCTTGATCCCAGCATTTAGGGCGCAAAAAAGATAATATGGAATGAAAATTTTCTCTTTATACTGAAAGTGGTTTAGAATGACAAAATGGTAGCTATAAACCCTAGTAAATCTACCATCTAGAGTGATAAATTCCATAATAGAAAGAAAAAACCTTCACCAAATTAGCTTAATTACCTTTGGTGAGTAGTAGGTATGGCTGCCCTTCACCAATTTGGCTTTCTCCTCCTCATCCTTTGGAAATTTCTTCACGACAACATCTAAAATCTTCCTATCCCTATAGAACTTGATGTCATCCATCGGAAGACCCGTAGCCTCAACGATCATATTTTCAGTCACCTTGACCTTCCTGCTACCAATGGTCAATGTGCCTTCTTTCCAGCCCTTCTTGAAAATTCTCATAAGTTCGGGTTGTTTTTCTTGCATTCTCTCCATGAAATCAGTCATCTTGGTAGCTTGTAGTATTGCTCAGATCTGAGGACGGTTCCTCCATTTATCAGTAGTGGTAGCCTCCGTTCTCTTACAGTTTCCCCCCATAATGTTATTGATGTGTATCAACTGTAAATTCCTGCAAATACCTTTCTTCGCAATGAACTTACTATGAGAAACCACTAGAAGTCTGTAGAAATTTCTAATACTTTTATTCGATAGGGAAAAAAGAACCCATAAAGCATGCGAAGTGATCCTGCAATTAGAACTGTGCCTCCTTCTCGGTCGCATACAAAACTGACTGCTACTGCCATGACCACCCCTATAACCTCGAGGAATGATTTTAAATACGGCCTTGCTTACCATGAAATCTTTCATAAGTTAAGATATCACATGTCGCACAAGGGAGCTCCCCCTCGTAATTCAAGATCATGATTTCCTCGCTTCGTACTGCCTCATTGGCAGCCCAGTCAACACACCTATTGGCCTCTCTATAAACATGGGAAATGTGTCATTTATCAAACCCCTGAAGTAATTCCTTGGTAGAATCAATAATGTTTTTAATCATCCACGAGGGTTGGTGTTTACCAAGGAGGCAATTAATAATGTTTTTAGAGGCACCTTCCAACCATAATATTTTGACACCCAAATTATAGGCTAATTTAATAGTTTGGAGGGTGCCCATAGCTTCCGCTAGATGATTAGTTTGAATCCCCAAGGGATAGGCAACCACCCTAGTACAAAATCCAGCACCATTCCCGATAACTCCACCACAACTAGTAGGTCCAGGGTTTCGTTTAGCAGGACCATCAAAGTTGGCCTTAAACCAATCATTAGGGAGAAAAGACTAGCTACACATACTTCTTTTGATTTGGTTGATGTTGGTGCCCATGTAGGCTGGGATATTTCAGCGCTTGAGAACATCAAAGTCCTTATTATTACAGCAATGCTCACCCCTGGCCATCACATTCTTAGCACAATTATATTTTATCTTGGCCCACACCACTTCAAAGGTATTAATATCATTCCTGAATATTTTGTTATTCCTCTCTTTCCATACCCCAAAGGATATGAGCAAAGGAAAACTTCCATAGATTTCTTATGGTGGGGTTATTGGTAGTATAGTGCCAACTTCTGAAATGGTCTTGAATCTCCTCTGGGAAAACCCAATTCAACCCCCAAACTTGAATAAACATCCCCCAGATAGGAAGGACAAAAGAACAGTGTAGAAACATATGGTTCACATATTCCTCATTATTAAGATAAAGATAGCATCTGTCAGGGATACAAAAGCCCCTCTTTCTCAAATTATCAATAGTTAGAATCCTATTTTACAAAAGAATCCATAAAAAGATATTGATTTTAGGAGTCAAACCTAGATACCATGGGTTAGCCCAGCAAGGAGTAGGTTCTTGGGATTGAGCCAGCAAAAAGATAGCAGATGAGACCGAATAAGTCCATGAAGAGGTCCCTCTCCACACCATGTGGTCTTCCCTTCTGGTATTTAAGATAGCATGGTTGATCATTAAGTTTACCTTCTTTAGGTTGGGATCAATTGAGCTGAGGTCCATCCACTTTTGATCTTTCCAGTAATCAGCCACTTTAGCACCGAACTTCTCCTTGCAATTCTGGATGAGCATCTGAGAGGCATTCTTATTAAGAGGGGCTCCTCCAATCCAAGCATCATCCCAAAAATCCACCTTCCTGCCATCACCTATGGCCTAGACATTGCCTAAACTAAAAATACCTTTAGTCTAGATAACATTGTTCCAAATGAAAGAGCCACTTGGTATTTGATCAGAGACAAGGAAATCTTATATGGTTGGAACCTCTTGTAAGTACTTAGCCTTCCAGATATAATTTCATTCTCCTTTTCCCTTATAGGTTCTATAGATTTGTTTGGAAAGAAGAGTTTTGTTCAAGGTTTTGATATTCCTTAAGCCCAGATTCCCCTTCTTTTTGGGTGTACACACATTATCCTAGGCTATGTGAGCCATTCTCTTCTTCTCCTCAACTCCAGACCAAAGGAAGGCTTTCTGAATTTTCTCAATAGCTTCAACAAGTTTTTGAGGGATTTTGAAGAGGCTTAAAGCATACATTGGAAGACTCTGGAGAGAAGATTTTAAAAGTTGGATTTTTCTAGTTTGGCTAAGAAGGGTACCTTTCCAACCAGCCAACTTTCTACTGAATCTATCCACAAGACTATTCGAGAACAGCTCTGAAGGTTTCATACCCAAAGGGATACCAAGGTAGATAGAAGGAGGCTTACCAATTTGGCACCCAAGGATCTGGGCCATCCTCTTCTGTCTGTCCTCCAGGGTGTTGAAGAAGAAAATAGAGCTTTCCTCCCAAATGATTGTTTGATCTGAGGCCGGACTATAAGTATTGAGAAGGTTCTTCAAACTGGACACTTATTTGATAGATGAAGTACCCATTAAGATGGTATCATCTACAAATTACTTATGAGTATAGGCTCTAAAACCAGAAGAGGGGGAGATACCACAAAGAAGCCCTAGAGAAATAGATTTGATAATAAATCTACCTAGACATTCAGCCAGAATGATGAAGAGAATAGGGAATATGGGATCCCCCTGCCTAATACCCCTAGAATTTTTGAAGGGGAAAGGCACACCATTCACAATAATAGAGAAAGAAGGGGTTGAGATAAGTTGATCAATCATCTGAATAAACCTAGCACCAAATCCAAAAGTACCAAGCACCTTACCCAATAAGCTCTAGTCAACACGGTCATAGGCTTTTGAGAGATCCAACTTCATTAGAAAGCCTTGTTTTTTTTAATCCACCAGTGAGTGAATGTTTTCATGGATAGAAATGATAGAGTCAAAGATTTTTCTGTCAGGAACAAATTCACTCTATGGGGCGAAATGATCAAAGGAAGAATCCTTACCAGACTATCAGTCACCACCTTAGAGATGATTATATAGAAAGAGTTGCATAAGCTTATCGGACAAAACTTATCCATAGAGTCAACCCCCGAGCATTTGCGGATCAGAACCAAGAAAGTAGCATTGAGTTTCTTTAAGATAATTGTATACTCATAAAAATGACTATGAGCAATTAAATTTTATTTAATAATTATTCTTCTATTAAATAGTTAATTTGAAAAGATTAATTTATTTAATTCATTTTCGTGTCTTTCTATTAATTAATATTTTATTAATTAATTCATCTATCATATTCCTCTAAAATAATTAAATATCTAATATTTAATTATCTCCTCCAAACAATTAAATATCTAATATTTAATGGTTATTCTCCTATCCTATAGTCTCAAATATTAAATAATTCTCAAAATTATTTAATCCCTTTTCCAACTCACCCTCCATCTCCACTTCATCTTCCCTTTGCCAACTCATCAAACATGTGTCTAAGAAAATTAATATTTCTTAAATATTAATTCATCATTTATCTTCAACCTCCAAAATTTAATGAAATTGTGTACGTACACATATTTCATAACCATTTCCTATATTCTCTCCAACACCCCCTCAATCTTAGGATGGACTTGAGTCCACTTGTCCTCTCATGTCTAAATTTCCTCCATCCATCCCTACATTCCCTCAGTCAGCAACCCAATCAAGGTAAGATGAGTGACACTTGTCTTCTCCTTATTCCCCCTTTCTCTCAACCTTCACCTTTGCTCACAGCCATCCAAATCTGTAGATCTGATCATGATTGTTGATCTAAGCCCCATCATCTCATCCTCTCAAAGTCTATAAAATCAAGAGCTTCAGTTGAGAGAGAGTTAGAATTCAAGAGACTTCAAGTGCATTTTGCAAGCTAATCATATGCATTCGTGAGTTTTTGAAGCAAATAGCAATAGCAACAACAATTATCATATAGCATAATCATTTTAGCATAATCATGTAATATTTGCATATCATAGTATCAATTAACTACAAGTTATCAGTCTATTCTTCATATGCCATCTTGGAAGCCATCAGTGCATTGTCTGAGAGCACACCATCTAAAACCAGGAGCAGTGGAGTTAGGACACAATGAGACATAAGCCATGAAGGTAATATTAGTATTTTATTTCATATGTACTTCATGTAGGTTCATTGGTTGAATTTGGATTTCCTATAGTATTTCCATTTGTATTTTGTGAAACTAACTTATTAGAGGTAGCATTCTGAGGATGAAATTCAAGTTGACACAATAATTATAGCCCCAAAAACACTCCTGCACACCTTTAACCACATCACTTTTGAGGATGTCCCAAAAGGCTTGAAAGAAGAACAACGAAAATCCATCTGGGCCTAGAGCTTTATTACCATGAAAAGAAAAAATCACTTTTTTTAAATTCCTCCTTAGAAGGGATGGCCACCAAAGCCTTGTTCTAAACCTCATTAATGATTGAAGGAATGTTCTCTAGGAGGGCACTCTAGGAGTGACCATCCAGACTACTGTTTGTCGAGAGAAGGGAGATGAAAAAGTGCCTAGCTTCCTTCCCAATCTCATCGTCTTTCGTCGTTTCAATTCCCCCAATTCTCAGCTTAGAGATTCTATTTGTAGCCTTGTGTTTCATAGCAGTCATATGGAAAAATCTAGTGTTTTTGTCCCCAGCTTTAAGCCATAGAAATCTAGACCTTTATTTCCAGAATTCTTCTTCTCTTCTGATAATCTTATGGTACTTCACAAGCACTTCATTTTCTTCCTTAATTGATACTTCATTATATCCACTAGTTTGGATTTTATCTTTCATTTCCTTGAGTTCCAGCTGGGTTTTGGACTTGGCAACAAACAGATCCCCGAAAACCTCCTTGTTCCATTTTTTAATATTGTCTTTCTCGTTCCTTAATTTTTTAGCCATTCTATAAATAGCAGTACCTTTGACGTCAATAGACCACCACATCTCAATGACCTTCTCAAGATTAGGATGGTCGAGCCACATCCTTTCAAATCTAAACGGGAAGTTTATTTTAACAATTGTATTATTAGCAACAAAAACTATAGGTAAGTGGTCAAAACCAATCCTAGAGATGGCCAATAGGGAGCACTGATAATGGTTAAACCACACACTATAAATAAGGGCCCTGTCAAGTCTAACTTGAATAAGATCTTCCCTCGTTCTCCTGTTCATCCAGGTAAAATTAGCCCCTTGGAGATCAATATCATGTAGACCCTGGTTGTTGATAAAGTTTAAATGATCCATTCTACTATCTAACTGAGAAGGGATACTTCCAAAATTCTCGTTGTCACGGAGACGGGTGTTGAAATCCCTCATAACAATCCACATATCCTCCTTATAAAGAGCCTGAATAGCTTCCAACTTCTTCCAGAATTTACTTCTACCTAGTCTATTATTAGGGGCATAAATATTGGTAAGGAGCAAAGAGGTGCCATCCCCAATGTGATGAAACCTGATAAAAACCAAATTGCTATCCTTCTTGATAGGCTCCTCGGAAACTTGCCTTAGATTCCATAAAATGGCAATGCCCCCAGAAGCACCATCAGAGCTACCACCAAAAACTTTCCCACCCTTAAAAAGCTTTATATTTTCTACTTTCTCTTTTGTCATTTTAGTTTTTTGTAAAGCGAGCGTTGATTTACTGATCACCCAAGGGCCATCACAGAGCACCCTTGACATGTCTTCCTTGCATGAGAAAGACATTGACAATGCCCCTTTGGACATAACAGTGATCTCCACTTGACCTTTAAGTGCTCATTTGCATTTAGCAAATGCCCTAACAATATCAATATTTGGCCTCAGGCCCAAAAATTTTCCAACCAGTGTCATTGCCATAAGGTTAATAGTATGCTCGATAACAGGGTCTAGAATTTCAATAGAAAATCTACCTTTTTCTGGGTCTCAGATATTACGAACTGGAGGGAGTGAGGACTTTCCACTCAGTTTGACACCGAATAGAGAAGTCCAAGACTGGCTGCTGTCCCTTCGAACAGGTCCCTACCTTGGTATGTCTCCAGCACGTGATTCTCCATTTTCCCAATCAGGATCGATAGGCTTGTCACCTGCTTGTGGGTCCCCATCCACCGGGTCCTTTCCATTCGGCTCAGAGGAATTCTAGCAGTCTCGGGAATCCTCCTCTCCTTTCTTCCCCTAGTTTATATATCCATTGTAGGCTTTCCCTCCCTACCCTGAATTCAAATGCAAAGCTTCTCCCTTCTCCTGCTCCTGCATTGTTACTAATTTAGCTAAAAGTTATTGACTCCTTTGAATTCTAATTAAAAAATAAATAATATCGACTCAAAGATTCACCTCCCTAATTGTCTCGATAGGTAGCTATTAAAAGGAGCATGATGATTCGAAACATTATAATTACCTGCCTTGGTGACAGATATAAAACTTGTGCTCAATATCTCAAGATTTAGAAAAGATGGTTTGTGAAAAGATTGCTATAAGCTGCATATTTCTTCTATTTTGGTATAGGGGAAAGGAGTAATTAGCGGACATAGCTAATTTCGTGCATCTTAAGCTCCTAACGGTTCATCTGATTCTGATGATTTTTTTTTTGTTCTCTTCATATGCGACTTAACTACTTAAAACTATTGTTTTGGTTTGTGCATAGTAATGGTGCAAGCTGTGGAATTTGTTATGTGCACAAAGGTCAAAAAACACAAATTGAAAAATGTCATCCAATACATAATCACTGTAAAGCGGAAAATCGCGATCGAACCCTAGTTGCACTCCCCTCTTCCAACTCCAAGGAGAGAGAAGGGAGATTCACTAGGGTTGATGGTTTTCACTTAGGGGAGAGACTTTACATTCAAAAGAGGGGTTCAAACCCACAAGATCCAATCCCACACAATGCAAGATTGGATGCTAAATGTGTTTCAAGGGTTAAGAAAGCAAGGCTACCCTCTTTTGTAAAGAATGTTGATAAGGGAATTAAGCTAGGAATGCATAGAAAGTGACAAAGATTCGTTTATAAACTGAGATACGGATATAGGATGAAGCTGCGGACCTGGAATTAGCAGTAAAATGTCGATACGGCGCTGTCCTGCAAATTTGAGCAAAAGTTGTCGGGACGATGGCGCCCGAGCGCCACGGTCCTCCGAAAAATCCGCGAAACGAAGGAGGATCTGTTCATCTCTGCACAAGGATTCTAGATCTTCAATTTCAGCCGTGTACCTGCAACCTACACACAGAAAAGCGAAGATGATTGGGGGGTTAGGGATTAGGGGTTTGCCTTTAGGTCAAACCCCGGTTTTGGAATTAACCAAGAAATGAGAAATGCTGTAAATGTCAATGACTGTAATGTAAAACAAGTACTAATACCTTGTTCTAAGGATGTTTGTATCCTTATGTGCGAAGGTATAGATGTTGTTGTTGTATGTTGTAGTAGTATGTTGTATGTAGCATGTAGTATGTGATCTCCTCTTCAATGGTTGAATCCTTGTCCTGAATGCAACACTTAGCCTTGAATGGAGACTTGAAATGATCAATTGCTTGAAGGAATGCTTGAATGCTTGAATGCTTGAGTATAGTTTCCACGCCTTTTCCATCATGTCGAATGAAAGAGGAAAATGTAGTTTATATACTTGTCATTTAGGGCTGATAGACTGATTTTCCCGACCTTAGGCCGACCAGGAAAGATAATTTTCCAATTTGCAAACATAAAGACCCGAAGTCCAAAAGAGACCGGGCCCAAAATAGGACCCAGGGACCAGGGCACTAGGCGCCCTAGTCCTGAAGGACCAGGGCACTGGGCGCTCTGGTCCCACCTCCCGGGACAGCAGGGTGCAAAGGAGGTTCAGGCTAGGGTGCAAGAAAATGCAGTTTTCAGAGTCACAATCAGGTTTCGGGGTCTCCATTCAGGTTGCGTGTTGCGTCGCCATCGTGAAGACCGAAATGCAGTCGAAATTGCAAGTTTCACAATTTTAGGACGCTACATTTAGCCCCCACTTTAGCGGGAGTATGTATGCTCATACTTCCGGTAAAGTACAAGGAAACAATATTGAAAGACTTTCACCACATCAAGGAGGCAAGAGACACCAAGCCCCCAGTGGACTAAGGATCTTACGACTTCGATTAACAAAGTAAAAGGGAAGATCACGAGGGAGAACCATGACTGTCAGTAGTAAGGTTCCCTCACTATGAGTCATGCAAGAAAGATATCAAAAATTTTCAAGGAAAAGCTAAATTTGCCAAGAAATTCTCAAGTATCTTGAAAAGATATGAACGGGATGTATGCCCCCCTACGTTAAAGCGATCACACACGCCTCACCGGGGGTGATTGCTTTAAGGTAGTGATACATATAAGAAATGAGAAAGGAAAGGAGCACGTTATCACAAGGATTTAGCCCCCAAGTGTGAGATAAGCCCAAGGATAATAGACACAAAACACAAAGCACAAGGTGACTTCGCTTTCCTCGGGGTCAGTATGCTGTATGATAATTCATGTATATATATCATATGTATGTATGCATAATTGTTCTTCATTCCCCAATCAAGGAAGGTCACCTAGAAGAAGGGAACACATGTGTCTTTTGAGTCAACATGAGAGAGACCAAAAGAGATCTCAATGTTTTGCATCGTCCTCAAGTAGACAACACTAAGGACAACAAATAGAAGAATGAGAATAACATATAGAAGAAGTAACAAAAGAGAGGAGGAGAGAGTTTGTTATGCTAATGAACTAGTCTAGCACGTCATCTACCCCCCGATCTTGCTGATCAATATTTCGGGAAGGTAGGAAACACGCTAGAGGAGGAACATCCAACACAGCAGATGGAGCTATCACAAGATCCAAACAAGGGCTATGTTCATGTTCCGAGCCACGTTGTTCTTGTCTAGGAGCTAGGATAAGTGCTCTAGAAAATTCATTAGATAGATAATTATCAACATCAACATGTTCATATTCACTATCAGAATGAATAGGAGTAACATTTTCATCATGAATAACATTTTCATCTATATCATCATCAAGATTTATAAAAATAGGATCTTTAACTCGCACAGGATCAAAACCATCATGCATCTTATGTTTAGGAGATTTCGGCTCAATCGTCGGCTGAGGAGAAAATGGAATAATGTTGGCTAAAGGTGTTTTTGGGGATTGCAAAGTTTGAGAAGCAGCTGCCTGAGCTCTAAGATGACGCTTTCGTCAGCGTTCACGTGTAGAACGATTTCGTCTAGTCTTAGTAGGAAGTTGAGAAGATTGAGGAGGAGGAATGTTCTCATCCTTATCACTTGCGTGTTTAGGTTGTGGTCTCTTAGGTTGAACAATAGGAGAAGAGGAAGGTCTCTTCTCTCCATAAGAGGAAGGAGGAGGAACTGCTCCATATAAAGGAGGAATATTTGGTTTAGGAAGGAGACCAAGTCCATCATGACGAGGAGGTATAGGTCTACTTTTAGGAAGTTTATTAGATATAGGCATAGTCACATTCATAGGAATGGGTTGGGAATCTTCTTGAGGAAAGACATTAGTTTTATCTTTCAAAGGAAGAACTTCCTTCTCAAGAACGATAGGAATGTCAAGTTTGGGTGTTCTAGGTTCACTTAGAGATAGGATCATGTCTTTTTTCCACTTTTGATAAGATTTAAAAAGATGATCACTTCGCAGAGGAAGAGATTGGAATTGTTTAGGCCAAAAGTAATCAATAGGAACGCTAGAAGTTCTTTCAGTTGGTTTAAAGAGACTATGATTGACAGTAACAACTTCACCATTGTGGGGAAATTTCAAACACTTGTGAATAGGAGAAGCAATAGCTTCCATGGAAGATAGCCAAGGATAGCCTAGCTTCACACGAAATTGTTCGGATGATGGAATAATAGCAAATTCCACATCAAGGGATTTGTTATGGACCTCAATAGGTAATGTAATAGAACCAATTGCAGGAGAAGAAAATGCATCAAATAGTTTCACAATCACATCTGTTTTGTCATAGATCACTTGATTCAATTGCAAAGTAAAAAGAAATTCTTCAGTAATAACATTAACCATACAAGAAGGATCAATAAGCACTCCACGGCAAGGTGTATTCTTGACTTTTGCAACTATATATAGAGGACCATTAGATGCCCTGATAGTTTCACCTGAATCAAATGTGATGGAAGGTTCTTTGAGGATTTTTTGCTGCTCTACAAAGTTAATCACATCCGGAGTCATGGACACGAGATCATCAGGTGAGACAGAGGAATCAGTGGTATCAATCGCATTAGAGGTATGAGAAGGTAATGGATCAGTAAAAATTTGAAGATTTTGGTTAGGAGGAGCTACAGATGTATTGCCTTTATCATTCACTCCAGAAATAGAAATAGTATTATTATCAATCAAATCTTGAATTTTACCCTTCAAAGCAAAACATTTTTCAGTATCATGTCCAGGATGACGATGAAATTGACAAAAAGATTTGTTATCAAAATAGGGTGAATTATTCTTTGCAGGGTCTATTTTCCTTATAGGAGGAAGAGTAAGCACATTTTGTTCCAATAACTTATTCATAATACTATGCAATGATTCATTCAAAGGAGTGAACTTTCTTTCTTTCTTGAAAAACTTAGAAATAGGAGGCACACTTGATGCCACATTCACATTGTTGTTGATGTTGTTTTCATTGAATTTAATGGACTCTCTGTTCGGTTTAAACTTCCCAAATGGTTGTTGACTACTATCACCCTTATCACTCGGAGCCATAGGATTTGCTTGTTCCATTTGACTCACAGTCAGCTGATAATTGTGAAGAGTTGCGCACAACTGTTGGAAAGAAGTAAACTCAGAAAACAGAAGTTTTTCTCTAATATCTTTTTGTAAATTAGAAATAAAGATTCTTTGAATATCATTGTCAGGCACTGGAAAAGAAATTTGAGCATACAAATGCTTATATCTACCAATGAAATCAGTCACTTTTTCTTTAACACCTTGTTTACAATGCATTAAATCAATCAAAGTAACTTTAGGACCTATATTGTTTTGAAATTGTTGAATGAAAGCATTTGCAAGTTGTTCAAAAGAAGTAATAGAATAAGAAGGCAACGAGCAATACCATTGTAGGGCTTTGTCTCTTAATGTTCTAGTAAACAGTTTTGCAAGCAACCTTTGGTCATAAGCAAAATCAGTACAAATTGTTTGAAAAGTCTTAACATGTGTTAGAGGATCGCCTTTACCATTATATAGTTCCAAATGCGGGATTTCAACATGTTTAGGAGGGATAGCTCGAACAATGTCAAGAGAAAGTGGGCTCGCAACATCAAATGTGGGCACACTAAACTTAGATTGATTCATAGAGGCAATTTGTTGTTGTAAAGAAGAGACAGTTTGTGCAAGATTGTTAATGGTCGCTTCAGTCGAAGAGTTCATATTAGACGTGTTAGATTGTGATGGAGGTGTTATGTTATTGAAAGAAGGTAAAGAGTAAGATGGTGGGACTCTATGATAATTAGTCATAGGAGATGATTGGACAGGAGGAACACTACAAGGAGGAATGGAATGGTTAAACGAATTGCCCCCTTGCGTCATGTTCATTTGTGAAGATGTAATAGGAACACTCATTGAAGGAATGTATGAAGAAGTTGGATTGAATGAAGGAATAGGGTTAATTGAAGAAGAGGGATTGCCCCCATGACTAGTGATCACAGGGGGAATGTCTTGTATAGAAGTAGTCATTATGTTTGATGTAAAGGTAGGTACGCTAGCAATAGGAGTCATCAAAGGAATAGAATGATTGTCTTGAGTAGGAGGTTGTGTATAACCCAAATTTTCAGCACAACTCTTCATAGGCATCACATTCGAATCCACAATGTGTGCAATACCACGCAAAATATCAATTCCATTCTTATCACTTTGAAGCATACGTTTTAGACCCTCAATTAAAGGAAGAGCTTGACTATCGGGGTATTCTTGAGACATCCATTGTCGAAAATCATCAAATTGGTTATCCAATTTTGAAAGTTGTTCTTCAGAAACCTCATGGAGAGCTTCTTCATCATTAGGAGGATTAGAGGAATTACACATGTCCTTGTTAAAAAGGCTATTCAAATTAGGTTCCATCTCCTCAGTAGTTAAACCTCGGAAAGACTTAATTCTATGGCTTTGTCTAATGGGAATAGTGTAAGTAGGGCTTATTGTTGTAAAACTCATGCACTAGAGAGAGAGAGAAAGTTTTGAATTTAGAGGTAGCAATTTTTAGTAAAATCAGCCAATCTTCTGGATTTAAGCTGTTAAATGCAATCACGACAATCTCCTGAAATTTCGAAAAAAATGTCCGGGACCGTGGCGCTCGGAGTGCTACACGGTCCCAGCAACTTTTTTCGAAATTTGCAGGGATGAAAGTTATAATGATTTTAGAGCTAATCTGAAAAAATTGAGTGATTTTACGATCTGTAGATAGGCCAAATTAAAGTTGCAATCTCGAAATTGAACCCTACCAAGATTGTCGAAAAATGCAAAATTTGAATTTTGAAAAAGAGAGGGAAACTGAAATTTTGAATGTTATGCTTTTAGAGGGAATGCCAAAAGCAATGCAAATTTTGAAATTTAAAAATTGACTCAATTTCACGCAAAATTCAATTTTGAAAGCGGAAATTAAAGTTGTTGTAATTAAGCACTTAATTTCAAAAGTCACGAATTGCAAGAATTTGAATAAAGCACTGAAATTTCGAATGAATGCAAACACACTTTTCAGATTTAGGACAGTAAGAACACAATTTTGACACAAAATTTCAGTTTCAATGATTTTTGAATGTTTAGAAGCCTTAATCCAAGCAATCACAAGACCAACTTTGACTGTAATTTTGAAGGTGTTAAAATTGATAAAATCAACCAAAATTCTGGATTTTAGCAGGAAAATACAGTAAGATCTCGCTCCCGAAATTTCGAAAAAAATGTCGGGGACGATGGCGCTCGGAGTGCACACGGTCCTCACAACTTTTTTCCAAATTTTCAGGGATGAAAGATATTGTGATTTTATTGCGGAATCCAAAGTTACAGCTGATTTGGAGATGTTTTGATCAGTGAAATTATCAGTCAAAGGTTGAATCAAGAGGGTTTAAAAAATTAGGGTTTTGACACTTAACCACTTAATTTTCAAAATTAAAGCACAAATTTGAATTGATAATTTGTAATAGAAGGGCAGATCTGAAACAAGCATTAATAATTAAACATTTCACAAGTTTAATTACTAAAAAGAAAATTTAGGGTTTTTATGCAATTAACCTCTAAAATTTTGCAAAAGATCAACATGGAAATGTAATCAAGGAATCAAATTTTTCAGATCTAACCATGAATAATCAGAAAGGATGTTCACGTCGGGTTCACCAAAATGTAAAGCGGAAAATTGCGATCGAACCCTAGTTGCACTCCCCTCTTCCAACTCCAAGGAGAGAGAAGGGAGATTCACTAGGGTTGATGGTTTTCACTTAGGGGAGAGACTTTACATTCAAAAGAGGGGTTGAAACCCACAAGATCCAATCCCACACAATGCAAGATTGGATGCTAAATGTGTTTCAAGGGTTAAGAAAGCAAGGCTACCCTCTTTTGTAAAGAATGTTGATAAGGGAATTAAGCTAGGAATGCATAGAAAGTGACAAAGATTCGTTTATAAACTGAGATAGGGATATAGGATGAAGCTGCAGACCTGGAATTAGCAGTAAAATGTTGATACGACGCTGTCCTGCAAATTTGAGCAAAAGTTGTCGGGACGATGGCGCCCGAACGCCACGGTCCTCCGAAAAATCCGCGAAACGAAGGGGGATCTGTTCGTCTCTGCACAAGGATTCCAGATCTTCAATTTCAGCCGCGTACCTGCAACCTACACACAGAAAAGCAAAGATGATTGGGGGGTTAGGGATTAGGGGTTTGCCTTTAGGTCAAACCCCAGTTTTGGAATTAACCAAGAAATGAGAAATGCTGTAAATGTCAATGACTGTAATGTAAAACAAGTACTAATACCTTGTTCTAAGGATGTTTGTATCCTTATGTGCGAAGGTATAGATGGTGTTGTTGTATGTTGTAGTAGTATGTTGTATGTAGCATGTAGTATGTGATCTCCTCTTCAATGGTTGAATCCTTGTCTTGAATGCAACACTTAGCCTTGAATGGAGACTTGAAATGATCAATTGCTTGAAGGAATGCTTGAATGCTTGAATGCTTGAGTATAGTTTCCACACCTTTTCCATCATGTCGAATGAAAGAGGAAAATGTAGTTTATATACTTGTCATTTAGGGCTGATAGACTGATTTTCCCGACCTTAGGCCGACCAGGAAAGATAATTTTCCAATTTGCAAACATAAAGACCCGAAGTCCAAAAGAGACCGGGCCCAAAATAGGACCCAGGGACCAGGGCGCTGGGCGCCCTAGTCCTGAAGGACCAGGGTGCTGGGCACTCTAGTCCCACCTCCCGGGACAGCAGGGTGCAAAGGAGGTTCAGGCCAGGGTGCAAGAAAATGCAGTTTTCAGTGTCACAATCAGGTTTCGGGGTCTCCATTCAGGTTGCGTGTTGCGTCGCCATCGTGAAGACCGAAATGCAGTCGAAATTGCAAGTGTCGCAATTTTAGGATGCTACAATCACCTTTGCACCAATAGTAGATAACTCAAAATAGCCAGTAGTAGTGGACAAATGGCCCAATAGTTAAGCACAAATGACCCAGTAGTGGTGCACAAATGTTCCAGTAATGGGCTAATTATGGTAAAAAAAGTTAAAAAATTATCCACTATTGGTATATGTGATATTTATTAATGGACCTTCCATTACCATTTTTTTTGGCTCCTACAATGTCTTCTAACAGGGGGCAAGGTTGACAAAAAGATGACAGTTATTGGTCCAATGTCCACTACTGGCTCCTTTCACCTAGCTTAATAATGAATATATATATTTATTTATACAAAACATGCCCATGAAAGTAGGAGAGTAGCTATATTATAGGACAGTTTATCGGTCGTACCAAAATAGTGGTGGAAAGGGTTGTATCATCCATCTAAGTCTTAAGGACGAGACATAATTTAAGGCTGAATCTTCTCAGATAGACATGTATACAAAAATGCAAACGCATTAGAAATTTTCCATTTTATTTGTTAAGGTTTATTGATGGTGAGTATTTGTAGTGTAGTAAAATATATTTCTTTACAATTCAACATTTATTCTGGATTTACTTTGGTGGTTGTGCCTAATGTATCTTATTCATGTCTAAATATGCTCAGTTTTGAGGTTGTTTCCATAAGCTTGATACAATCCCCTACTCAACAACCTTTTTTTTTGGCTTGCATTATTGAGACTACGGTGTCTAACACCCCTATCATAGTATACTGTAGGTCCTAATGCTATTGTCCAAATAGTTTGGCCCTAAGTTTGAAATTATAGCAGTTGGCTTTACAAGTAGTCGGAAAGTGTTCCTCAATGTCAGCCTTCCTCAAAAATTATTTATCTAAAAAGGCTTCAGTTGCATATAAATACAACACCAGTTATTTTTCATAACTGAATTATAGTTGTCTTGTGTATGTGTCCATAAAGAGCATTAGTTTTAGTTTGTTGTCACCAAACTTCTATAATTGTTTTATAGGGATTTCAGTTGTCATTGTTAAATATATAGATATGTAACCTTAGTGATTAATATGATGAACAAGAAGTCAGTTCTTTCTTTTGTTCCAAATGCTTTCTGTGGTTATTATTTTTAGTTTGGTAACAAAGCTAGTGAGGGTTGAATCTATTTGAAAGGCTGATTCTTCACCTACATTGAAGTTTGAAGTTGTTGTTGATTTATTTAAGTTCTATTTATAAGTCATTCTTGTTATCAAATATCCTTTGGTTCTATGTGATAGTCTTTTTTTTGGTAAATGTTGTGTGTGTTTAAGGAGACCCTACATGCTAAGAAAAATAAAAAGAGCAATGGTTTTTTTTTGTTACTAATCTATTCTTTGTGTTTTTTCTACAGTGAGAAAAATTTCAATGGTAGTCTAACAAGCTGAACTTGTCTCTGAATGATATATATTTTGGTGAATTTATCATTAGACGAAGTACGGTGGTCCAATGAAACTTGTTTTTTCCAAGGCAAAGATTATTGTAAAGAAGTTTATTTTAATTATAGAAAAGGACACAATAGAGGCTAGATGTGGTATCTGGTGCCCTCCACTTACTATTGTTTTTTTTTTACATTAATATGGATGGTTCCTCTTAATGTAACCTAGGTGTTGGTGGGATTGGAGGAGTTAGTAATGATAATTATGGTACAATCCATTTTGTTTTCTTTTATGTAATGGATATTAGATTAAACAATTTCATGGAAGCTTAGGCCATTCTGGTGGCTCTTGAAAAATCCTATGATTTGGGTTGGAGAAAGGTTATAATTATGAAATAAAATCCTTGATTTTGGTTTCTCTTTTAAACAATAAGGGTTCTCAAGAGTTCTCTCGAAAGACTTGTTTTTTAGCAAAATGAATCCTTCTTCTCTCTTTGAGTTTTGAATTGATATCCTTGCCAACTGGGATTTAGAGAAAAATTGTCATTAGCATGTTTTTAAGTTAGGATTGTTTCCTTTTGACAAATACTCTCAATATTTTTAACTTATTAAAAATTATTAGATTTAATAGGAGTAAGATGTTTTACTATTAAAATATTATGAGTGACAGAGAGAATCTTCAACAACCAAATTAAGGGGTTCTTCATGTGTTCCTTTGCTACCCTCAAATTCACCCTCACTAAAGTTGGAGTCCTTAGAATAGTCCCCAGTCTTATCATCAAGTAGGTTTTATCCTATGACATCAACAATCTTAGTAGTAGCAATTAATTTAGTCATCCTAGCAGACCTTCATTCCCCAGAGGAAGTATCTCTATCTTCTTTAGCTAGCTCACTATCAAAGATATCAATTGTAGGGGAAGGGGAAGTGGCAGTGCTATTTTCTAGTGATTTACTCACAAATTTACCTTTAGCACTTGCAAATTTAGGGCATGATCTATTAGGATTATAAATGGTATTTTTGCCCTTATTCAATGTCACTTTAGGGCCAATA
Source organism: Cryptomeria japonica (assembly GCF_030272615.1). Classification (NCBI taxonomy): domain Eukaryota; kingdom Viridiplantae; phylum Streptophyta; class Pinopsida; order Cupressales; family Cupressaceae; genus Cryptomeria; species Cryptomeria japonica. The sequence continues at coordinate 499,054,119 of NC_081413.1, forward strand.
CCAACCACCAATGGGGGTGTGCCACAACCAAAGGAAATATTTTATTTCTTAGGGGCAAAAAGTAGTGCATTGTGCAACAAGATAACATGGGAGGAGGAAGGGACGACATCTTTAAATGCAATACACACACACACAATGCAATACACACACACACACACACACACACACACACACACACACACACACACACACACACACACACACATGCACACACACACATACACACACACACACACATATATATGTACATATATGTACATATTTACAGATATGTATATGTATATGTATATGTATATGTATATGTATATATATACATACACACACATATATATACATACACTTATATATGCATATGTATATGTATGCATATATCTATCTATATATATATATATGTATGCATATATGTATGTATGTATATATATACACATACACATACACATACACACACACACATATATATATACATATATATACACATACATGTATATATATACATATGTGTGTGTGTGTGTGTGCGCGCGCACACACACCTGTGTGTGTTTAGACATCAATATATTAATCTTTGTATGATAGAAATTATAATATAAGTGAAGTAGTCACCAGATAGGAGGGACCTGAAAGAGATCAGTCTAGACCGGTCAACAAGAGTAAACACAATGGAAACACAGGGACATGATGGAGGTAATGCAGAACAGATTTAATTATATTATGAAAACTTATTACAACCAATTGTTGGTATTATGGATATGTTGCATTGGTTTTGTCATTGATGTCAACACTTATCAACACTTATCCTTCAGGAGATCTTTCGTTATGTTCACCGGCAACTTTAGTGACTTATGCACAGTCGTCGATTTTTGGTTCACCGGCAGGTTATATTGTTCACTGGCACAAAGGATGACTTGTTATCATTTGGAGATCACTTGGTTATATCGAAGACATGGTTTGGACGCTTGGTTTTGTTGATTTGGTTATTGGTCTAATCGGGTTGACATATTTGTTGTTACCGGTAAATTGGTCTAGGTTATGGACCGGCATGCGTTATCTATTCCAAATCAGCACGACATGTTATGGAGATGGTTTGATCAATTGATATTGATGTTGAGCCGACATGATGCATCGCATCTTGACTTACTTGTAATTGATTTTATTGTAATAATGTTAGTGAGCCAACCTACACATTTGGTCTTAGGTTTTGATATATATGTAAGATCTCATTTGTGAGATAATGTAATAGGTTGAAGGAAGATAACGGTATATGGTTATGGTATTGTGACATGGTATGTGCAAATATTGAAGATTATATGAGAAGACCATAGAGAAGGTTCAAGGAAGGTTTGAAGGAGATAATCAGAGCTTAACCAGTACTGAATCCAGCATTGGAGATGCTACTTTGAGCAGTACATTATCATTGGATTTAACCATCCAATTGTGGTCAGTGTGACTCCCTTCTTGTGATTGAGCAGTGAGCTCTAAGCAACTAGCCTTTCTGCATGTGCAAACCCCATTTGTACACACATACTATCAGTAGTAGTATCATCTGATTGTGGGTAAGGTTTCCCACTGTGGTTTTCCCCCTTACACAGTTTCCACGTACAAATCTCTATGTTATTTGTTGTGGATGTTGTTTCTCTTTCTGTTTCATGCATTAAGCTTCACCGTTATTGATATTAACTGTTAATCTGTTAACTGACATTTAGTTTGGTTTACCAGAATTAAGTATCAAGTTTGATTAAGTTATATTTGGGATGAAATTATTAGACAACTGATTCACCCCCTCTACTCTTAGTTGCCTCTGGGTCCTAACACCAACTAGTAGCAACCAGGTTATAGAAATCGGCTCACAGGCCTGCTAAAACATGCTCAAAATATAGAACAAGTCACAACTGGGACCTCAAATCTTAAGATTTATCTTCTATTCTCAATCTAACTTCTTGATTACATTCTAATGCTCTATTACAATGATTTATACAATCCAAGGGGATCCAGTCAGCCCAAAAAAGGGATGAAAACCCAAAGAACAAGACCTACCATGCAAAACCAACAAGGTCGGCCTCCACCAAAGAAATTCCTCTACAAAATCCAAACGATTAAGTGTAGATCATGGGAAAAGGTTGGCCACATTCCAAGGAACATCAAAATCAATGCTCAAGGCTCTCCAAGCTATGGAAGGGATCTGGTAGATCACTAATGCAAACAGGTCCAAGCAACCAGGAACATAAAACTGTCTCGGAAATCACTAGCGATAAGTTATAACTTGTCGAAAAATGATCCAAATGCTCCATGGTTTGGAAGTAAGGAAGATAATTAGGTCTTCAAGAAAAATCCAACTACATAGGTTCCAGTGAGCCAAATCCGGGATACACAAAAAGAAATGTTGAAAATGCAAACAGAAAGAAAAACAAAAAGGAAATATTTTGGTTGATGTGAGATTTCTATGAACCGAGGATTCTCTTGCATCAAACATCTAGGGTTTTTGAAAAAAGTGAGTCTCTCACTTTTTTGGGGTCAAAAGAAAACCAAGGTGTTCTAACCTCTTCCTGAGAAATCCAAGATGAATCTTCAACTAGTTTATCCTTTCACTTCACAAGATACTCCTTATACTGACTGCTCAAGGTACTACGCCCAATCCTAGTATCCAAAATGTCTTCAATCTAATTTGGTTCATTCCAGGGCAATTGTTCCTCCAAGTCTGTAATACTATCCTCACTGAATTCTGGTTCATGATACCGATGAAGATCTGCAATCTTAAACACAAGTGAAATACTCAGACTATCCGATAACTCCACTTCATATGCATTCCCAAAATTGAACTTTCTCAAGATCCTGCAATGTCCAAACTTTCTCATCTGCAACTTGTTATAAGTTCCAACTAGGAATCTTTATTTTCTTAGATACACCATCACTTCATCACCAAATTCAAATTCCTTATGTCTCCTCTTCTCATCTGCCTTCTCCTTATACTTGTTGTTCATGTCCTCTAGATGTTGTTTATCTTGAATATGTAAGTCCTTCATGTGATCTGCAAATTCTTCTTCTTCTGAACTTCTCTAGTCTTCCCTGCTAATATCTCTTAATTATGATATACCTCTAGGATGTACTTCGGTAACAATCTCAAAAGGTGTTCTTTCGGTACTCCTATTTACTGAATTATTACATAGGAAAACTCTTCTTGTGCAAGAATCAAATCCCAACTTCCAGTTTTATCTCCAACTAAACATCTCAACAAATTTCCCAAGCTCGTGTTAACTACTTTAGTCTATCCATCAGTCTATGGATGAAAAGTAGAACTGAACTTCAAATTTGTCTTCATCTTCTTCCAAAGTGTTCTCCAAAAATAGCCAACAAACTTAGTGTCTCTGTCTGAAACTATGCTCTTAGGTAATCCATGCAATCTCATTACTTCCTTGAAAAATAGGTCTGCGACATGTAATTCATTGAATGTCTTCTTACAAGGTATGTAATGAGACATCTTCGAGAATCTATCCACTAGCACAAATATAGAATCATTCCCTCTGAGTGTTTTAGGTAATCCAAGTATAAAATTCATGCTTATATCCTCCCAAGGTCTTACCGGTACTGTCAAAGGTTTATACAATCCCACATTCTAACTACTACCCTTTGCAACTTGAAAAACTCTACAGTTTTGCACATATTTCCTAACATCCTTATGAATTTGGGGCCAAAAGTAATTCTCACTAACCAATTCTACTATTTTGTCAATACCAAAATGTCTGGCTAATCCTCCACTATGTTTCTCGTTTATCAGATTCTCCCTCATAGAGCGCTTAGGTATGCACGCCTATATTGCTCTAAATAACATCTCATCCTAAATGAAGTAATCCAGCCACTTTCTTCTATCTACCATAATTGGTTCTCTACATGCTCTCCAAGGTTTTGCGAAATTCGGGTCATCATCATACAAGGTCTTCAATTCCTCAAATCCTAATACTGTCACTCTCATCTCTGTCAGTAAATTCCTTCTCCTACTCAATGCATCACCAAATTTGTTTGATTTCCCACTTCTATGCTTCAACATAAAGGTGTAACTCTGCAAAAGTTTTACCCATCTCATATGTCTCTGATTCAACTTACTATGACTGCTCAAATACTGTAAGGCTTGATGATTTGTATATAACACAAACTCCTTTGGCAATAGGTAATGTCTCCACTTCTTCGACGCTTGAACTATGGCATTAAATTCTTGATCATACACCGAATATCACCTTCGGGCATCATTCAATTTCTCACTGAAATAAGCTACTGCTCTCCCTTCCTGACTCAAGACTGCTCCTATTGATATTCCACTTGCATCACAATCCACTTAAAATACATTATTGAAATTTGATAAAGCCAACACAGGCTGCTCAATCACTTTCTGTTTTAATAGTTCAAAACTTGTGTTTGCTCCGATCGTCCACTTGAATTCCTTCTGATCTCCCCTCACGGTCTCAGTCATGGGGTTACAATTTGAACTGACATTTTTTATGAACTTCTGGTAGAAACTAGCCAATCCATGAAATGATCTTACCTCTCCAATGCTTTTTGGTGTAGGCCACTCACTAATTGCTTTTACTTTCTCAGGGTCCATCTTCAAACCATCCTCAGATATCACAAATCCCAAATAGAATAATTCATCTTTCATCAAAGTACACTTCTTAATATTTATTAGCAACTTTTCTTTCCTCAACCTCTACAAAACTTGTCTCAAATGTACAAATGCTCCTGTGTTGTCTTACTAAAAATCAGAATGTCATCCAAATATACAATAACAAACTTACCGAAGAATTTATTCAATACCTCATTCATCAGCCTCATGAAAGTACTCGGTGCATTAGTTAACCCAAAAGGCATCACCAACCATTCATATTGTCCATCATCTCCTTCTCTAATCCTGATCTAATGATATCCACTGTTCAATTCTATCTTAATAAAGTATTTGGCTCCACTCAAACAGTCCATTATATCTTCCATCCTAGGCAAAGGAAACCGATATTTCACTATGATCTTGTTTATTTCTCTGGAATCGATACACACTCCACTCTCCATTCTTCTTAGGTTCTAATACTGCTGGTACTACATAAGGGCTCAAACTTTCTCTGATTAAACCTTTCTTCAATAGCTCCTGCACTTGTCTATTCATCTCTTCATTCTCTACCGGTGTCATCTGGTGTGTAGCTTTGTTAGGCAAACTAGCTCCAAGAACCAGGTCCATGCAATGATTGATACTTCTCACAAGTGGCAATCCATCAGGCAAATTATCTGAAATGGTGTCTTCATTTTCTATCAGTAAATCTTTTTTCTCTTCCGGTTGTTTTTCTTCACACTTTGGATTCTCTATCTTCTTAGGAACTAAGGTAAAACACACATTCTCATGTTTCAATCCATCCAGGAATTTCCTTTCATCCACCAAACAGATTTTAGGATTCATACAGACTTCACTCTTCAAAGGTTCCTCCAAGGGAAACAAGGTTTGCTTCATCCCATTGGCCACAATAGTGTATGTATTCTTCCTCCCATCACGTATTGCATGTCTATCAAACTGCCAAGATCTTCCCAAAAAAAGATGGCACATATCCATAGGCATAATATCACACAAAATTTCATAATGATAATAACCAATTTTCAATTTTACCAAACACTGCTCACTTACTAACAACTTTTGTTCATCCTGAATCCATGTTATCTGATAAGGATTAGGGTGTTTCAATCTCTCCAATTTCAACTTATTCACCATCTCTTCTGAAATAAGATTATCTGAACTACCACTATCAATAACAACTTTACAACACTTACTGGATACCTTACATCTGGTCTTGAATAGATTCTTCCTCTGCAAGGGTTCTTCATTTCCTCCTGTATGACACAAAGCTCTCCTCATCATCAACATTTATCCATCTTCTAATTTATTGTCTGATCTGGTGGGGCTTTCTTCCACTACTGTTGTTCTTCTGGTAGCCTCTGTCTTCTTACATTCAAATGCACGGTGTTCATTGTTAGACACAATGCACCACTAAGAGGGGGTGAATCAATGGTTCTCAAGCTATTCCCTTTAACTATCCTTATGTGAGCATACCGATTAACAGATCTAACTAAATGAAAAATTATCGGTTAGTGAGGATACTAAACACAAATGCATTCACACAAGAGAGACATCACATAACACCAGCAAATATGAGGAAAACCCAAGATGAGAAAAACCTTGGTGAGAAATGTTGTTGGGGACTACTGCTCCAATCTAGCCTCACAATGAATCTTTGATTAGAATATTTAGGGCACCAACCCAAGGAGCACTAACTCCTTATTGATTTATGGGCTACAACCCCTGCACCGAGCTATAACTCAGTGATCATAATGATAGCATCAAATACAAAATTAGTCATATTGTTACAAGTGAATCTTGTAACCATTTCATATACTTCACTCTACTGGTGAGACACCTTCTCTTCTACACCAGTGTATCTCTCTCTGTTGCTTATTTACCAGTTTACACTCTACCAGTTACCTTGCTTTGCATCTTCTATTTTGGAACTCTTCTTCACTATTCTTCACTTCAACACCCTTTGTTGTCTTCCTGTCGGTACAAGCACCTACCAGTTATCTTCTCTGATGCAATCTAGCTACTTTACCTCTGTTAAACCTTATCACAGGTTTAACCTTCACTTACTCAGTCACTGTTATCTTTTGCTATTATCACTCTGATCGATCTAACTCTCTCATGCAACACTCAATCACTTCGCAATAGCTATATCCTCTACCATCGGTAGCACTTAACAATATCTTTGGCTTGCATATTTATAGCCCATTATTCTCACCAAAAGCCAATTCAAATCATAGGTGGTTAGGGTTTCCTCATCAACCTCAAGGCAAACCAGATCCAATAAGATCTTATCCAATCTGATCGCCTAGATAGCTATCTGCACCTCACCACCATTTTCTTGCCTTCCAGAATACCCTTTCTATGTTTGGCATTTTGCATTCAATCTGTCAATTCATCCTTTGGTTAAATGCCATAAATGGCTTAGTTTTTTCCTTCACCAACTTGACCTACACAATCAATCTATCCTGGATCTCAATCCACAAACCACTGCAACGCCTCTGCAAACATATCCCATGATTTACGAGGTCTACAATTAATATCAACCAACTCTACACCAACCTCATCAGTGCATACTCCATCTACCACTGCATGCAAGTCTGCCACCTTGACTCCACATGGCACCTTTGTCGACCAACTTCCAGCTTGGATCTTTGTGTCAGTTCAGACAGGATCACTAACCAGACACTCAACTGGTTCTTCTTTTTTGCCAGTTCACTAACCCTATCGGTATCACACACTTTACCAGTTAACCTTCATGTCTGCAATTTGTTGAACTGCTAGTGGAACACCTTGACTGGTTGTCACATCTTGATCTTTGCTACCTTTATTTTTGTTATATATTTGATGAGACTATTGGACATCATTTTAGGTGTATGATTAAGTGTTTATTTATATGTGTGCAATTGGTAAATTAGTTGATTAATTTCAAATACATAGAAAACAAATTGAAATGGAAATGATGTTAAGTATCATGTTATGGTAATGAGTTTAATCTTTCGTATGCTTTGATTATGATTTATGGTACTGACCTATTGATGTGAATCTGAATGCAATTGAGTGCAGGTATCGTCGAAGACGAGAACTTGGTTAAGGTAGAAGTGTCCTAGCCATTTGGAAATAATATACATGATGGTACCCAGTGTATATGCACACACTCACTTAAGATATTCATAATGCATTCATGATGTTTGTGCATATTATGTTCTCATGATTACATAGATGATTGAACATGATTTGCAATGGTGTTATATTTAACATACTTGTTTGAAATAAGATGTTAGAACAATTGTTTTTTTTAAATTACATCTTTTATTAATTTCTCTTAATTACGTAAATAAATCATTTTAAAAAATAAAATTTATTTATTTGTAATGTAATTATTTTTCTTGAAAAAAACAAAAATTATATATTATTTTATTATTTTTATATTTTAATATATATATTTTAGATTGAATAATATATATGCAATTTTACTAAAATATAATTAAAATTAAATAAACTTAAAATTAAAAAAAGCTAATTTAGTATTACAATGAATTTTTCTACTTTATTAATTTTATATATTAAAAATCCTTATTTTATTTAATACATGTTTTAATAAAACAGAAACTAAAAATTAATAATATTAAAATAAGAATTAATTAAAACCTAAAATAGTCGATTTCCTTATAATTAGAATAAATCCTTTTATTACTAGAAACTAATGCATGTGTTATATTATATTATAATGCATGTGGTATATTATTATTATAAGGGAAAAGTGATATGTTTTATTAGTAAAATAAGTTTCTTTATTTTTAGGAAAGTCTAGTCTTAGTTTGAAATGATTCCATGTGTTTTTTTTTAGAGTTGAATTTGAACTTAGACTTAATAGAATAGAAGTTTTTACGGAGGAAGGAAAGGCATAGTTAAAAAAAGTGAAATCGCATGAATGATCAAGAAATATAATAAAAACTTTGAATGGTAAAATATGGAAGGAAAGCAAGTGATATGCAAGGGAACATGCTTTTTCGTACAAGGAATCTATTGTAGTTTTGAGCTACTAGTTTACGTCTTTATTTTTTTTTTGGATTAGATATCATATAATAATTACATATCATCTCATTCAAGAATCCATGTTACAAACTTATTACAATACTAGCTCCTTTAAGGCACCAAACTAGAAACAACAATTGGAAGACCAAGGGTCACAACTTAGAAATCCACTTTAGGAAGACCAAGAGTCACAACTTAGAATTCTACACAAAGGTGTCCCTTATGGGAGTTGAACTTGGGTCTCTACATTGAGAACTCAATGCTTTAACCAACTAAGCTCAACCCCTTGGACAATTTACGTCTTTATAAGGAAGGAGGAGAGCAGGATATAGCAGGAAAGGGCGATACACGGGCTTTTTTTTTTTAAACTACCAAATGTAAGGACTATTTCCTTTAAACTACATCTGACAATAAATAAATGCTCATAAATTGAAATAACACAAAAGCAAAATATAATATATCAATATTCATGTTAAATATCAAATACATCACAATGATATGGTGCTTAAACCAGGTGTTAGCACATGAAGGTAATATATCAAAGTACATAATGAGGCATCACATGCAATATGTGCAACTCAACACCCTAAAGCATAATACATGTGTAAAGCGGAAAATCGAACCCTAGGTGTTCCCCCACTCCATGGAGAGAGAAAGGAGCTCACTAGGATTGACGGTTTTCACTTAGGAGAGACTTTACATTCAAAAGAGGGGTTGAAACCCACAAAATCCAATCCCACACAATGCAAGACTAGATTCTAAATGAGTTTCAAGGGTTGAGACAACAAGGATACCCTCTTTTGTAAAGAATGTAGATAGAAGGATTGAACTAGGAATGTATGTAAAAGTAAGAAAGATTCGCTTGTAGATGGAAATTGGGACACAAGATGAAGCTACAGACCTGAAATTAGCAGTAAAATGTTGAGACGATGTTGTCCTGCAAGTTTGAGCAAAAGTTGATGGGACGATGGTGCCCGGAGTGCACACGGTCCTCCAAAAAATCCACGAAACGAAGGGGGGTCTATTCGTCTCTACACAAGGATTCCAGATCTTCAATTACAGTCGTGTACCTGCAACCTACACATAGAAAAGAGAGGACGATTGGGGGGTTAAGGATTAGGGGTTTGCCTTCAGGTCAAACCCCGGTTTTGGAATTAACCAAGAAATGAGAATGTTGTAAATGTAAATGTTTGTAATGTAATCAAGTACTAATACCTTGTTGTAAGAATGTTCGTATTCTTACATGCGAAGGTGTAATGATGTTGTATGTTGTATGTTGTAGGTGATCTCCTCTTCAATGGTCGAATCCTTGTCTTGAATGCAACACCTAGCCTTGAATGGAGACTTAGAATACTCAATTGCTTGAAGGAATGCTTGAACGCTTGAATGTTTGAATGTTTGCCTATCGCTTCCGTGTCTTGCCCACATCTATTTTTCCTCTTTTCCTACCACCCTTTCTAGGAGGGGAAATGTAATTTATATACTTGTCAATTAGGGTTAGGAGATTGATTTTTCTGACCTTAGGCCGACCTAGGAACATCATTTTCCAAATTGCAAACTTGAAGACCCGATGCCCAACAAGAGACTGGGCCAAAAATAGGGCCAGGGACCAGGGCGCTGAGCGCCATGGTCCTGAAGGACCAGGGCGCTTGGCGCCATGGTCCCACCTCTCGGGACAGCAGGGTGCAAGGAGGATCAGGCCAAGGTGCAGAAAGATGTAGTTTTTGATGTCGCAAGCAAGTTTCGGGGTCTCCATTCAGGTTCAACGTTGCACCACCATCGTGAAGACCCAAATGCAGTCGAAATTGCAAGTGTCACAATTTTACTATGCTACATTTAGTCCCCACTTTAGCGGGAGTATAAGCGTACGCCCATACTTCCGGTAAAGTACAAGAAAACAACATTGAAAGACTTTCACCACGTCAAGGAGGCAAGATACACCAAGCCCCTAGTGGACTAAGGATCTTACAACTTCGATTGACAAAGTAAAAGGGAAGATCATGCGGGAGAACCATGACTGTCAGTAGTAAGGTTCCCTCACTATGAGTCATGCAAGAAACATACCAAAAATTTTCAAGGCAAAGCTAAGTTTGTCAAGAAATTTTTAAGTATCTTGAAGAGATATGAATGGAGTGTATGCCCCCTACATTAAAGCGATTGCACACACCTCATCGGGGGTGATTTCTTTAAGGTAGTGATACACATAAGAAATGAGAAGGGAAAGAAGCATGTTATCACAAAGATTTAGCCCCCAAGTGTGAGATAAACCCAAGGATAATAGACACAAAACACAAAGCACGAGGTGACTTCGCTTTCCTTGGGGTCAGTATACTGTATGATAATTCATGTATATCATATGTATGTATGCATAATTGTTCTTTATTCCCTAATCAAGGAAGGTCACCTAGAAGAAGGGAACACATGTGTCTTTTGAGTCAACATGAGAGAGACCAAAAGAGATCTCAATGCTTTGCATCATCCTCAAGTAGACAACACTAAGGACAACAAATAGAAGAATGAGAATAACACATAGAAGAAGTAACAAAAGAGATCAAGAGAGGAGGAGAGAGTCTGCTATGCTAATGAACTAGTCTAGCACGTCATCCACCCCCCGATCTTGCTGATCAATATTTCAGGAAGACAGGAAACACGCTAGAGGAGGAACATCCAACATAGCAGATGGAGCTATCACAAGATCCAAACAAGGGCTATGTTCATGTTCCGAGCCACGTTGTTCTTGTCTAGGAGCTAGGATAAGTGCTTTAGAAAATTTGTTAGATAAATGGTTATCAACATCAACATATTCATATTCACTATCAGAAGAAAGAGGAGTAACATTTTCATCATGAATAACATTTTCATCTATATCATCATCAAGATTTATAAAAATAGGATCTTTAACTCGCACAGGATCAAAACCATCATGCATCTTATGTTTAGGAGATTTTGGCTCAATTTTCGGCTGAGGAGAAAATGGAATAATACTAGCTGAAGGTGTCTTTGGGGATTGCAAAGTTTCAGAAGCTGCTGCACGAGCTCTAAGACGACGCTTTCATCGGCGTTCACGAGCAGAACGATTCCGTCTAGTCTTAGTAGGAAGTTGAGAAGATTGAGGAGGAGGAATGTTCTCATCCTTATCACTTGGGTGTTTAGGTTGTGGTCTCTTAGGTTGAATAATAGGAGAAGAGGAAGGTCTCTCCTCTCTATAAGAGGAAGGAGGAGGAACTGCTCCATATAAAGGAGGAATTTTGGTTTAGGAAGGAGACCAAGTCCATCATGATGAGGAGGCATAGGTCTACCTTTAGGAAGTTTGTTAGATATAGACATAGTCACATCCATAGGGATGGGTTGGGAATCTTCTTGAGGAAAGACATTAGTTTTATCTTTCAAAGGAAGAACTTCCTTCTCAAGAATGATAGGAATATCAAGTTTGGGTGTTCTATGTTCACTTAGAGATAGGATCATATCTTTTTTCCACTTTTGATAAGATTTGAAAAGATGATCACTTTGCAGTGGAAGAGATTGAAATTGTTTAGGCCAAAAATAATCAATAGGAAAGCTAGAAGTTCTTTCAGCTGGTTTAAAGAGACTATGATTGACATTAACAACTTCACCATTATGGGGAAATTTCAAGCACTTGTGAATAGGAGAAGCAATAGCTTTCATGGAAGATAGCCAAGGATAGCCTAGCTTCACACGAAATTGTTCGGATGATGGAATAATAGTAAAGCTCACATCAAGGGATTTGTTATGGACCTCAATAGGTAATGTAATAGAACCAATTGCAGGAGAAGAAAATGCATCAAATAATTTCACAACCACATTTGTTTTGTCATAGATCACTTGATTCAATTGCAAAGTAAAAAGAAATTCTTCAGTAATGACATTAACCATACAAGAAGGATCAATAAGCACTCCACGATAAGGTGTATTCTTGACTTTTGCAACTATATATAAAGGACCATCAGGTGCCCTAATAGTTTCACTGGAATCAAATGTGATGGAAGGTTCTTTAGGGATTTTCTGCTGCTCTACAAAGTTAATCACATTCGGAGTCATAGACACAAGACCATCAGGTGAGAAAGAGGAATCATTAGTCTCAATCACATTAGAGGTATGAGAAGGTAATGGATCAGTAAAAATCTTAAGATTTTGGTTAGGAAGAGCTACAGATGTGTTGCCTTTATCATTCACACCTGAAACAGAGATAGTATTATTATCAATCAAATCTTGAATTTTACCCTTTAAAGAAAAACATTTTTCAGTATCATGCCTAGGTTGACGATGAAATTGACAAAAAGATTTGTTATCAAAATAGGGTGAATTAATCTTTGTAGGATCTATTTGCTTTATAGGAGGGAGAATAAGCACATTTTGTTCCAATAACTTATTCATAATACTATGCAATGATTCATTCAAAGGAGTAAACTTTCTTTCTTTCTTGAAAAACTTAGAAATAGGAGGCACACCTGATGCTGCATTCACATTGTTGTTGATGATGTTTTCATTGAACTTGATGAACTCTCTGTTCGGTATAAACTTCCCAAATGGTTGTTGACTACTATCTCCCTTATCACTCGGAGCCATAGGATTTGCTTATTCCATTTGACTCACAGTCAGTTGATAATTGTGAAGAGTTGCGCAAAACTGTTGGAAAGAAGTAAACTCAGAAAATAGAAGTTTTTCTCTAATATCTTTTTGTAAATTAGAAATAAAGATTCTTTGAATATCATTGTCAGGTACTAGAAAAGAAATTTGAGCACATAAATGCTTATATCTACCAATGAAATCAGTCACTTTTTCTTTAACACCTTGTTTACAATGCATTAAATCAATCAAAGTAACTTTAGGACTTATATTGTTTTGAAATTGTTGAATAAAAGCATTTGCAAGTTGTTGGAAAGAAGTAATAGAATAGGAAGGCAACGAGCAATACCATTGTAGAGCCTTATCTCCTAACGTTCTAGTAAACAGTTTTACAAGCAACCTTTGGTCATGAGAAAAATTGGTACATATTGTTTGAAAGGTCTTAACATGTGTTAGAGGATCACCTTTACCATTATAAAGCTCCAATTGCGGGATTTCAACATGCTTAGGGGGGATAGCTCGAACAATGTCAAGAGAAAGTGGGCTCGCAACATCAAATGTCGGCACACTAAACTTAGATTGATTCATAGAGGCAATTTGTTGCTGTAAAGAAGAGACAGTTTGTGCAAGATTGTTAATGGTCACTTCAGTCAAAGAGTTCATATTAGACGTGTTAGATTGTGATGGAGGTATTATGTTATTGAAAGAAGGTATTGATTGAGAGTAAGGTGGCGGGACACTATGATAGTTAGTCATAGGAGATGATTGGAAAAAAGGAGCACTACAAGGAGGAATGGAATGGTTGAATGAATTGCCCCCTTGTGTCATGTTCATTTGTGGAGATGTAATAGGGACACTCATTGAAGGAATGAAGAAGTCGGATTGAATGAAGGAAGAGGGTTGATTGAAGAAGAAGGATTGCCCCCATGACTGGTGATCATAGGTGGAATGTTTTGTATTGGAGTAGTCATTATGTTTGATGTAAAAGTAGGTATACTAAAAATAGAAGTTGTCAAAGGCGTAGAATGATTGACTTGAGTAGGAGGTTGTGTATAACCTAAAGTTTTGGCACAACTCTTCATAGGCATCACATTCGAATCCACAATGTGTGCAATACTACACAAAATATCAATTCCATTCTTATCACTTTGAACCATACGTTTTAGACCCTCAATTAATGAAAGAGCTTGACTATCAGGATATTCTTGAGACATCCATTGCTGAAAATCATCAAATTGGTTATCCAATTTCGAGAGTTGTTCTATAGAAACCTCATGGAGAGCTTCTTCATCATTAAGAGGATTAGAGGAATTACCCATGTCCTCGTTAAAAAGGCCATTCAAATTAGGTTCCATTTCCTCGGTAATTAAACCTTGGAAAGACTTAATTCTAAGGCTTCGTCTAACAGGAATAGTGTAAGTAGGGCTTATTGTTGTAAAACTCATGCACTAGAGAGAGAGAGAGAAGATTTTGAATTTTGAAAATAAAGTTGACAAAATTGAACAATGAGATAATGATTATCCAATTTGAACTTTGTGAAAGAAGAGGGAAACACAACTTCCAAGAAAGGTAGGCACAATTGAAAATTAGGGCCAAGGGGGTGGCACTTAATTTTAATTGTTATCTTGAAAATTGAAATCTTGAATTTTGAATTTATTTTCGAATTTAGAGGTAGCGACTTTCAATAAAATCAGCCAATCTCCTAGATTTAAGCTGTTAAATGCAGTCATGACAATCTCCCGAAATTTCGGAAAAAATGTTGGGGACGGTGGCGAACGGAGTGCACACGGTCCTCGCAACTTTTTTTGAAATTTTCAGGGATGCAAGTTATGATTATTTTAAAGCTAATCTGAAAAAATTGAGTGATTTTACGATCTGTAGATAGGCCAAATTAAAGTTGCAATCTCAAAATTGAACCCTACCAAGATTGTTGAAAAATGCAAAATTTGAATTTTGAAAGAGAGGGAAACTGAAATTTTGAATTTTATGATTTTAAAGGGAATACTAAAAGCAATGCAAGCTTTGAAATTTAAAAGTTGACTCAATTTCATGCAAGATTCAATTCTGAAAGCGGAAATCAAAGTTGTTGTAATTAAGCACTTAATTTCAAAAGTCACAAACTGCAAGAATTTGAATAAAGCACTGAAACTTCGAATGAGTGCCAACACACTTTTCAGATTTAGGACAGTAAGAAATACAATTTTAACACAAAATTTCAATTTCAACAATTTTTGAATGATTATAAGCCTTAATCCAAGCAATCATTAGACCAACTTTGACTTTAATTTTGAAAGTGTTAGAATTGATGAAATCAGCCAAGATTCTGGATTCTAGCAGAAAAATATAGTAAGATCTAGCTCCCGAAATTTCAAAAAAAATGTCGGGGACGATGGCGCTCGGGGTGCACACGGTCCTCGCAACTTTTTTCAAAATTTTCAGGGATGAGAGATATTATGATTTTGTTGTGGAATCCAAAGTTACAGCCGATTTGAAGGTGTTTTGATAAGTGAAATCATCGGTCAAAGGTTGAATCAAGAGGGTTTTAAAAATTAGGGTTTCAACACTTAACCACTTGATTTACAGAATTAAAGCACAAATATGATTTGACAATTTGCAATAGAAGGGTAGATCTGAAACAAGCATTAACAATTAAACATTTCACAAGCTCAATTACTAAAAAGAAAATTTAGGGTTTTTTATGCAATTAACCTCTAAAATTTGTAAAAGATCAAACATGGAAATGTAATTAAGGAAGCAAAAAAATTTCAGATCTAACCATGAATAATCAGAATTAGGATGTTCACATCAGGTTCACCAAAATGTAAAGCGGAAAATCGAACCCTAGGTGTTCCCCCACTCCATGGAGAGAGAAAGGAGGTCACTAGGATTGACGGTTTTCACTTAGGAGAGACTTTACATTCAAAAGAGAGGTTGAAACCCACAAGATCCAGTCCCACACAATGCGAGACTGGATTCTAAATGAGTTTCAAGGGTTGAGACAACAAGGATACCCTCTTTTGTAAAGAATGTAGATAGAAGGATTGAACTAGGAATGTATGTAAAAGTAAGAAAGATTCGCTTGTAGATGGAGATTGGGACATGGGATGAAACTACAGACCTGAAATTAGCAGTAAAATGTGGAGACGATGTTGTCCTACAAGTTTGAGCGAAAGTTGACGGGACGATGGCGCACGGAGTGCACACGGTCCTCCGAAAAATCCGTGAAACGAAGGGGGATCTGTTCGTCTCTGCACAAAGATTCCAGATCTTCAATTACAGCCGCGTACCTGCAACCTACACACAGAAAAGAGAGGACGATTGGGGAGTTAGGGATTAGGGGTTTGCCTTCAGGTCAAACCCCGGTTTTGGAATTAACCAAGAAATGAGAATGTTGTAAATGTAAATGTTTGTAATGTAATCAAGTACTAATACCTTGTTGTAAGAATGTTTGTATTCTTACATGCGAAGGTGTAATGATGTTGTATGTCATATGTTGTAGGTGATCTCCTCTTCAATGGTTGAATCCTTGTCTTGAATGCAACACCTAGCCTTGAATGGAGACTTAGAATACTCAATTGCTTGAAGGAATGCTTGAATGCTTGAATGCTTGAATGTTTGAATGTTTGCCTATCGCTTCTGCATCTTGCCCACATCTATTTTTCCTCTTTACCTACCACTCTTTCTGGGAGGGGAAATGTAATTTATATACTTGTCAATTAGGGTTAGGAGACTGATTTTTCCAACCTTAGGCCAACCTAGGAACATCATTTTCCAAATTGCAAACTTGAAGACCCGATGCCCAACAAGAGACCGGGCCCAAAATAGGGCCAGGGACCAGGGCGCTGGGCGCCATGGTCCTGAGGGACCAGGGCGCTGGGCGCCATGGTCCTGAAGGACCAGGGCGATTGGCGCCATGGTCCCACCTCCCAGGACAGCAGGGTGCAAGGAGGATCAGACCAAGGTGCAGAAAGATGCAGTTTTTGATGTCGCAAGCAGGTTTCGGGGTCTCCATTCAAGTTCAATGTTGCACCACCATCATGAAGACCGAAATGCAGTCGAAATTGCAAGTGTCACAATTTTACGACACTACAACATGATACATATAAGAGAAGATAAATAGAATATAGACAATAAGTCTCTGAATGTCATCGACCCCAGCAGTCAACTGCTAACTCGAGAGACAAGAACCTAGCTCAGGCACTTTTCCACCCAACCACAAGGCTTACGCTCCCCTAGAATCTTTCATGAAATGAAAGATACCCAGCCCTGCATGAAATGCCTAGCTAGACCTAGAACAATATGCAGGAAGGAAACCCGGTGCAACCTGATATATCTACATGCATTTGTAGTATGAAATACATGTCCTACTATTAGGATATGGCAAAGAAATGTGATAAATAAATTTGCTATGCTAATTCATCTATTTCAATGAATACAAGACTTTGATCAAAGTATCTTTAATATAACAGAAGTTCTTGAAAAGAGGATCATCCTTCTCTGTTACCCATATTCGGCACCCATTCCCAAGAACACAAACCCAAATCAAAGAAAGAAAACTACTTGCTAAAATAAATAAATAAATTTGTCATACAAATACCTTATAATGAACACAATTCTTTCACTTTCATATATATGAATATTCTACATAAAATCCTTCCTATCCCAAAATCATGCATCTAAACAAAATCATATACCCTCTTTTAATGAAAAGAAAATTTAAAAGGGTTTAATCTTACATGTAATTTAAAATAAACATGCTTACTCTATTATGAATACTGAAAAATTCCATTAATTTCTAACTTAACATCACGGATTATATTTTTCAGTCATGAAAGAAAAAGTCCTGGAAGAAAGAAATTTTCAATTTCGTTTTAGTCACATAAATATATACTATGTCTATTTCATATATAGATATGTGTACATAAGCTACTTATATATATATCAAAATTTAAACCTAAATATAGTGATTCTAGATAAATTAGTGCCCAAAAATAAATACCATTTTTTTCTAGTTATGTATGTCATATAGAAACAAACACATACCAAATCATAATATAGAATATTAAAATAGAAAGATAAAATGACATACTGAAACACTGATATACTTAATTTGATCTATGATCCGAGCCAAACAATATGTGCTTCCTTCTATTCACAACCATAATCTCTACTGGTAAATTGGTATGAACTGGCTATCATCAATTGAGGATCAAGGATGAGGACATTTCAAAAACATCTTTCAGGACTCGCTATGGTCATTACGAGTTCACAGTGGTACCATTTGGGTTAACTAATGCTCCAACAACTTTCATGAATTTAATGAATAGTGTAATCAAGGATTGCTTAGATGACTTTGTGCTAATATTCCTAGATGATATCTTAATTTACTTAAAATCAATTAAGGAGCATGATAAGAATTTGAGGATAGTTTTACAACCCTTAAGGGAGCGAAAACATTTTGGTAAGCTATCCAAGTGTACCTTCTACCAAGACAAGGTACACTACCTAGGCCATATCATATCAGTAGAAGGCATTGCAGTTGATCTAGAGAAGATTAAAGTATTGGTTGAGTGGCCTACACCACAAAGTGTGACTAAAGTCCACAGCTTCATGGGACTTCTAGGTTATTACAAAAATTTTGTGGAAGGATTCTCCAGAATAGCGGCACCTATCACTTCACTCCAAAAGAAAGGGAAGAGATTTGAGTGGAATGAGAAGTGTGAGAAATATTTTCAAATTTTGAAGGAGAAGCTCACATCGGCCCCTATCTTGACTATACCCAATCCTAATGGTAATTTCATAGTGATAACTGATGCATCAGGTGAAGGTAGGAGGATTACTTATGCAGAATGGAAAAGTGGTTGCTTATGAATCTAGGAAGTTGAAGCAGCATGAGTTGAACTATGCACCACATGTCTTGGAGTTAGCAGCCATAGTTCATGCACTTCAGATGTGGAGACACTACCTTTTGGGTAAGCCATTTGAGTTAAAGATAGACCACCTAGGACTCAAGTATATATTTACTCAGCCTAACCTCAACGCTCGCCAAAGAAGATGGCTAGAGTTTCTCAGTGAATATGACTTTCGGATTGAATATATCAAGGGTAAGGAGAACAGAGTGGCAGATGCTCTTATCAAAAGGAGGCATCTTGCAGCTATGGTTACAACTAGGTCCAATTTGAGGCAATGAGTGATTCAAAATCTATCGGAAGATGATTATTACTCCAAAGTGAAGCAAGCTTTGCAAAAGAACCCTAGAGATCGTTGGTTTGATGGTTATGTGTTTGAGTTAGATGGATTATTAAAGTACCAAGGGAGGATGTACATTCCAGACATAGGAGATTTGAGGAAGTTAATCTTAAAGAAAATCCATAGCACACCTTATTCAGTGCACCCAGAAGTGACCAGGATGGTTGCAAATTTAAAAGCTTTCTATTTTTGACCAAGAATGAAGAAGGATGTCATTGAATTTATGGCTCAATGCTTGGAGTGCCAACAAGTCAAGGCTGAGCACATACATCCAGCAGGGCTTTTGTACTCTCATGACATACCTAAGTATAAATGGCAAGTAATTAGTATGGACTTTATCCTCGAGTTACCTATGTCAAAGAATAAGCATGATGTTATCTTGGTTGTGGTGAATAAATCGACCAAGGTTGCACATTTCATTCCAAGGAATCTTAAGGATGGATCCTTGACTTTAGCTAAGAAGTTTGTCCAAGAGATCTTTCAATTGCATGGTGTGCCAGAGGCAATCATCTCAAATCATGACACTCGTATGAGTTCTAGGTTTTGGACAACTTTGAATGTGAGTTTAGGAACAAGGTTGAATTTTAGTACAACATATCACCCTCAAACAGATGGGCAGACAAATAGAGTTAATTAGGTAGTAGCAGACCTCCTTAGAATTTATTGTATGGACCAACAATACAAGTAGGAAGAATACCTTCCATTGGTGGATTTTGCATATAATAACTCCTACCATGCATCTTTAGGTATGGCACCATTTGAAGCTCTTTATGGGTGAAAGTGTTATACACCAATCAGTTGGGAAAAGGTGGAAGATAGGATTGTGATTGGTCTAGATATGCTTAGGGAAATGGAGGAATAGATGATATTAATCAGACAAAGGTTTAAGGAGGCATCAGATAGACAGAAGAGCTATGCAGATAGGAACGGGACTTTCAGACAATTTTTAGTAGGAGACAAAGTGTTTTTGAGGGTCAAACCTCATAAAAGTTCCATATCATTTAGAAAATCATCAAAGCTTGCTCTGATATTTGTGGGTCTGTTTGATGTGTTGGAAGTGATCAACCCAGTAGCATACAAACTTGCCTTACCTCCTTCTCCTTCCCATATCCATGATGTGTTCCATGTGTCTTTTCTTAAGTCGTATCATCCTGATGCTTCTCATATACTTGATTGGCATGCCTTACAGGTTCAAGATCTGGGAGTGGTGCTGGTGGAGCCCATCCAAATTCTAGATCAATGCAACGTTAAGTTGCATAATAGAGATATTGCTCAGTACAGGGTCCAATGGGACCAATATTCTGTGGATAGTGCCACATGGGAAAATGCTAAGGAGATAGATCGTGCTTTTCCTCATTTGAGGACTTAATTTGAGATTCTTAGTTTCTACTTGAGATACTTGGTTTGAGATACTTGATTGATACTTTTTTTTGCTTATGTGTGTTGCATTGATTGCACTAGTGTGTTACCTTATTATTTTAGTATGTAGGTAATAAGACATTGAGACGATGTCTCTTCCAAGTGGGGAAGGATGTCACATCTTGATCTTTCCTACCTTTATTTTTGTTATATATTTGATGAGACTATTGGACATCATCTTAGGTGTTTGATTAAGTGGTTATTTATATGTGTGCAATTGGTAAATTAGTTGATTAATTTCAAATACATAGAAAACAAATTGAAATGGAAATGATGTTAATTATCATGTTATGGTTATGAGTTTAATCTTTCGTATTCTTTGATTATTATTTATGGTACTGACCTATTGATGTGAATCTGAGTGCAATTGAGTACATGTATCGTTGAAGATGAGAACTTGGTTGAGGTAGAAGTGTCCTAGCCATTTGGAAATAATATGCATGATGGTGCCGGGTGTATATGCACATAGTCACTTAAGATATTCATAATGCATTCATGATGTTTGTGCATATTACGTTCTAATGATTACATAGATGATTGAACATGATTCGCAATGATGTTATATTTAAGGTACTTGTTTGAAATAAGATGTTAAAACAATTTTTTTTTTTTTAAATGCATCTTATATTAATTTCTCTTAATTACGTAAATAAATCATTTTAGAAAATAAAATTTATTTATTTATAATGTAATTATTTTTCTTAAAAAAATTTAAAATTATATATTATTTTATTATTTTTATATTTTAATATATATATTTTACATTGAATAATATATATGCGATTTTATTAAAATATAATTAAAATTAAATAAACTTTAAAAAAAAAAGCTAATTTAGTATTACAATGAATGTTTCAACTTTATTAATTTTATATATTAAAAATCCTTATTTTATTTAATACATGTTTTAATAAAACAAAAACTAAAAATTAATAATATTAAAATAAGAATTAATTAAAACCTAAAACAATCGATTTCCTTATAATTAGAATAAATCCTTTTATTACTAAAAACTAATGCATGTGTTATATTATATTATAATGCATGTGTTATATTATTATTATATTATAATGGTATGGAGTAAGGGAAAGGTAATATGTTTAATTAGTAAAATAAGTTTCTTTATTTTTAGGAAAGTCTAGTCTTAGTTTGAAATGATTCCATGTGTTTTTGTCAGAGTTGAATTTGAACTTAAATTTAATAGAATAGAAGTTTTTACGGAGGAAGGAAAGGCATAGTTAAAAAAAGTGAAATCGCATGAATGATCAAGAAATATAATAAAATCTTTGAACGGTAAAATACGGAAGGAAAGCAAGCGATATGCAAGGGAATATGGTTTTTCGTACAAGGAATCTATTGTAGTTTTGAACTACGAGTTTACGTTTTTATAAGGAAGGGGGAGAACAGGATATAGCAAGCAAGGGCGATACATAGACATTTTTTTAGTTGCAGCGATACCAATTTACCAGTAGAGATTACGGTTGTGAATATAAGGAAGCACATATTGTTTGGCTTGAACCATATATAAAATTAAGTATATCAGTGTTTCAGTATGTCATTTTATCTTTTTGTTTTTATATTTTGTATTTTTATTTGGTATATGTTTGTTTCTATATGACATACATAACTAGAAAAAAATGGTATTTATTTTTGGGCACTAATTTACCTAGAATCACTATATTCAGGTTTAAATTCTGATATGTCTATATATATATATATATATATATATATATATATATATATATATATACATATATATATATATATATATATATATATATATATATATATATATATATATATATATATATATATATACATACATGTATACATATGTATACATATATATATATATATATATATATATATATATATATATACATACATGTATACATATGTATACATATATGTATATATATATATATATATATATACATACATGTATACATATGTATACATACATATATATATATATATATACATATATATATACATATATATATATATATACATATATATATATATATACATATATATATATATATACATATGTATATATATATATGTATATATATATATATATGTATATATATATATATATATGTATATATATATATGTATATATACATATATATGTATATATATATGTATATATATATATATATATATACGTACATGTATACATATGTATACATATATATACATATATATATATATATATACATATATATGTATATATATATATACGTACATGTATACATATGTATACATATATATACATATATATATATATATATATATATATATATATATATATATACGTACATGTATACATATATATACATGTATATACATGTACATGTATATACGTGTATGTATATGTATATGTATATACATACATGTATATACAGGTACATGTACATACATGTATATATACATGTATGTATATACATGTATATAGATACATGTATATATATGTATACATATATATACATGTACGTATATATACATACATATGTATATGTATATATATATATACATGTATATATATGTACATGTATATGTATGTATACATATATATACATGTATCTATATACATGTATATACATACATGTATATATACATGTATGTATATACATGTATATAGATACATGTATATATATGTATACATATATATACATGTACGTATATATACATACATATGTATATGTATATATATATATACATGTATATATATGTATATGTATATGTATATGTATATGTATATATGTATGTATATGTATACATATACATATATACATATGTATATATGTATATGTATATGTATATGTATATGTATATGTATATGTATATATATGTATATGTGTATATATGTATATGTATATGTATATATGTATATCTACATATATATACATATATACATATACATATACATATACATATACATACATATATACATATATATATATACATGAATATATACATATTTATATATACATATACATATATATATATACATATACATATATATATATACATATACATATATATATATATATACATATACATATATATACATATATACATATATACATATATATACATATATGTGTGTGTGTGTGTGTGTGTGTGTGTGTGTGTGTGTGTAAGTAGCTTACGTACACATATCTATATATGAAATAGACATAGTATATATTTGTGACTAAAATGAAATTGAAAATTTCTTTCTTCCAAGCCTTTTTCTTTCATGACTGAAAAACATAATTTGTGATGATCAGTTAGAAAACAATGGAATTTTCAGTATTCATAATAGAGTAAGCATGTTTATTTTACATTTCATATAAGATTAAACCCTTTTAAATTTTATTTTCATTAAAAGAGGGTATATGACTCTGTTTAGATGCATGATTTTTGGATAGGAAGGATTTTATGTACAATATTCATATATATGAAAGTGAAAGAATTGTGTTCATTATAAGGTATTTTCGTGACAAATTTATTTATTTGTTTTAGCAAGTAGTTTTCTTTCTTTTATTTGGGTTTGCGTTCTTGGGAATGGGTGCCGAATATGTGTAACACAGAAGGATGGTCCTCTTTTCAAGAACTTCCATTATATTAAAGGTACTTTGATCAAATTCTTGTATTCATTGAAATAGATGAATTAGCCTAGCAAATTTAGTTATCATATTTCTCTGCCATATCCTGATAGTAGGACATGTATTTCATACTACAAATGCATGTAGATATATGAGGTTCTATCGTATTTCCTTCTTGCATATTATTCCAGGTAGCTAGGCATTTCGTGCAGGGTTGGGTATCTTTCGTTTCATGAAAGATTTCAGGGGAGCATAAGCTTCGTGGTTGGGTGAAAAAGTGCCTGAGCCAAGTTCTCGTCTCTCAAGTTAGTAGTTGATTGTTGGGGTTGATGACATTCAGAGGCATATTGTCTATATTCTATTTATCTTCTCTTATATGTATCATGTATTATACTTCAAGGTGTTGAGTTGGACATATGGCATGTGATGCCTCATTATGTACTTTGATATATTATTTTCATGTACTAACACCTAGTTTAAGCACCATATCATTGTGATGTATTTGATATTTAACATGAATATTTATATATTATCTTTTTCTTTTATGTTATTTCAATTTATGAGCATTTATATATTGTGAGATGTAGTTTAAAGGAAATAGTCCTTACACTGGTCACCAGACATGTCTATCCATAGCATGCTCATTTTCATCAGGTGGGAAGTCATCTGCATCTGCACCTTGTCCATATTATTGGTGGACTTACATACTGGTAAACAATCTTGATGACACCATGTCATCAACCTTCAACAGACTCCATCTTCAATCCGGCCATTTTCCTCTAAATACATTTGCTCAGCCTTGCCTTCTTCCTGATCATCTCAGACCATATGATCTCCATCGGTTTGTCAAAGTGACAAACCCACCACTCTTCATCTGTACTGGAAACTCAACATGCCTTCTCTATCGGTCCAGTGCATATTCCTGATCTCATGTACTTGAGACATTCCTTTGATTCACTGATATATCTGGTGTCAGCCTTCAAACATCCGCCTTTACCTCTTCTTCCTTATCTCACAAATTATGATCCATAATATGCATAATAGGAGATAAGCTCCACTTACCAGTGGTAGTGATTCCTTGTCATATGCATCCTACAATGCACTCATGTGTCTTCCCTGTTTGTGAAAGGACATCTTCAAATAGGCATATGCGATCCGGTGTGGGCACATTCATTGTCAGTCATCTCTTCACATGGTGATTGCATCTCTATCTAGTGGGAGTCCTATTGTTCTGCATCCACACAACATACCGGTGACCTTACCAATTGTCTACAACACAAGGTGATATCAAAGATATCTCATCCTGTACTCCTCCATGATAGTGTTGCACAAACAACTCTTCTACCAGTAGTAATCCCATACCAGTTGACATCAATGACAACACAATGCCAACAATCTCCCCCTTTGGCATTGATGTCAACAGATGTAGTATCCGGTATACTAAAGTATCTTTCTCCCCCTTTGACAACAATGGAAAAGGGCACTATCAGGATATCATTCCTCCTTGTATCTACTAAGCACTGACAGAAGTCTTTCTCCCCCTTTTTACCAGCTACATCTCTCCCTTTGAAGATTATGCACAACATTATATCAATCATCAACACTTGAGATGGAAAGCTTGGGTACCAAACAACCCTTAACAGCATACATCGGTCTCTCTCCTTTTTTTTGCTCAGAACCAGTTGAGGAAATGAATTTCTTCTCTTGTGCATGTGGTCCTACCGGTTTTCCAAACTTCTCTTTCTTTCAACTAATGACCCATAGTTAGATGAGCAATTTATTTTCTGCTATTATCAGGCATCTGCTTGATTTGCTTCTGTGTTTAGTATATCTGATATCAATATGAAAATATGGCCCTAAACTCCCCCTAAAACATAGACCTTTGATCTTCATCTATTCAGTCAGGTTCTAATTCAAGACTCACATCTATACATGTGGCATCTACCATCATGACCACAATGCCAACTGCAGGTCACATATCCAATCTGTTGACCCATAAAGATATATGCACATAAGATCAGCTACCGTACCAACACATGTCATTCAGGTCTTATCCATAATAACCTGAGCCATAACCTCATCCATCCAAGCTACTGGAGTTACTGCAATGATCCCTGCACTCATTGACTTACACAACTTGAAATACTGATCTACACACATGCTGGTAGCATGATGCACATATCGATGTCCAATATTAGTTCATATTCTCCACCGATACACTTTCCTCTAACTTTCATCTCCCAATGCCAAATACCTCTGCTACCATATGTTTCTCCTACAGCAGAGATCCATCTTCCATATGTAGTCAAGGCAGTAACTACACACACACTGCCATTTCATTTTCTTCCTCTTACCAGCAACAACTTGTTCTTCTTCTTGTCCTCTTTCACTAAGGGGGTGAATGATCTGATCAGCATTTACCCCCCTCCCCTAAGACTTGTAACTCATTTCCATCCGATGGCCCGGGCAGAATGCTCGACGGGAAGCCTATAATTCCACCCCCGGGGTGGGTGGGAGGAGATAGTTAGTTCAGCGATCCCTCCCATCCATTTTCCCTACCCTCTGAATAGAGTCCCATGTTGGATAGTCCCATCCATTCCCATGTGGGAATCCTAGATTAGTAGGATCTCCTTTAAAAGCCATAGGAGATATCACTTGTGCATTGAATGCGCAGTCCCGGTCCATGGTCCTACTTTCCTACTTCTTCCTCCATGTCTTCTTGGTCTCACTTTTCTTCCCCTTTTTAGTCTGGGGAGCAGGTTTCTTCTTCTCCTAATGATTGATCTTTACATTTCTGGATTCTATACCATGACCGGAAGTAGTGTTGTAGTAGCACACAACATCCATGCCAATCTCATGATTGGGGAACCTTCTAACATACTGGTTTTCTCTTCCTTTTCTTATCATGTCATTGTAGCCATCTACCGGTCTCCTTGGATACCTTTCTTGAGTAGGAACACCACTCATCTTGTTCCATGCAGGTCTATGCTACTTATATCTCTTATGACTACTTCCATGTTGATCATGATTGTTCCATCGATTGCCGTAGGACTGCAAGTTCTTCCTCCTGCAATCATAACTTCTATGGCTAGGTCTATTGTAGTTATAACATACAACATTAGCATAACCGAGAGAGGGGATATGCATGCTTCTACCCATAGATGCATTATTCTCATAAGCATGATTTTTATGAGATCTTTAAGATAGTTTCTTCTAGATCCCTTTCTACATTCTTCTGCTCTATGGACATAGCCATTACATGCAAAAATAACCAGAGAATGAAGATTTGTTACTTACAAACATATTTTGCCATGCATGAGGAGATCTTACCGGTTTTACATCTCCATTTCAGCTTCTTCGAGGATGGTTCCTTGGATGACCACTTTGTGCAGTTCTTCCATCAGATCTCTTCTTCTTCCACACTTGACTTAACTGATGGGCTGCAACATTACTTTGTCTTCTGCCGGTGGAAGGTCTTCTAGGTTGCCTTCTCTTGCTCTTGCTGTTGGTGAAGCTATCTTCTCCTAGCTTCCCTTTTCTTTTAGGATATATATGATTCCTTCTTGCAGCATATTGGACTGTGAAGGTTTTTCCTTTTCCTTTTCCATTTGAGGAGACAAACTGAATGTCTTTTGAGAATTCTCCTTGCTAGTGGAGCATTCACCGGTACCACATCCTAATCCTCCATTGTCCTTGGAATGTTTTTTCTTCTTCAACATCTTGTCCAAGGCATCACATCTGTCATCAAACCAGATTCTCACCTTGAGCTCATCCTAATACTTCTCAAGGTCATTTTGGAGAATCTCCATTTCTCCAACCAGTTGTCGATATTCTTTATCTTTAACTTCTAGCTCAGATGCTAGATCATTACACTGGAACTCCTTGGTACCTTCCTCTTGAGACTTCAACTCTAAGATACATTTCTCATATTCTTCAAGGCATTTTGTCAACCAGTTCTACTCCACAATTGTAGCATTATTAAACAACTTGTATTCATTTCTCAGATTCCCCATTTCACTTTTTCAAGTCCTGACATCCTTTGTCCCTAGACTTCATATCTAGCAGCAACTCCTCGCATCTTCTCTCTTTGCATTCAAGATAGATTTCAAATCAACTGCCATTATTTTTTCCTCATCTAGTTGAGTGGTCAATAAACAAACCTTATTGTTTGAATCTTCAAGGCATGTTCTCAACTAGCTACATTCTTCATGAATTGATTTCTTGTAATCCTTAAGTTCATTTCTAACATTTTTAGTTCTTCAAGGGCACTTAGAAATTCACCTTCTAGATCAACTTCTGCATCTTCTTCCTCTTCATCATCACTTCCAAATAGATCTTGCTGGATAGATCTATCTACCTTGTCTCCTTATTCTTCATCTTCTTCATTATCATTGCCAAACACATCATACCAGTGGGATCTATCTGCATTATCCCCTTTTGATGTGTGATTCTCAATATCTGTCTCATGGGCCATGAAGAGATGAGTGTCCTCATCACCATTGCTACTACAATAATCTGATCTACCTCTGTCATCTGCACATGTATCTGTTGCATTGTTCTTCTCACTCTCACAAACTGATTCAGTGGTGCAGGGTTCATTTCCATATAACTTCTTCAGTCTATCCCATAGACTCTTTATCAATTTGCATTTATCCACTTGTGAAGAAACATCACCAGTGAGCCCACAGAATATAGCCTTCATGGCTTCTTCATTGCACATGCATATTCTTTCTTCTTCAGAGCTGGTGGGAGGATAGACATTCTTAGGAAAGCCATTAACTACTGACATCCATACATCAAACCCTAGAGAGGACAAGTAGACTTCAATTCTACAACTCCAGATGGAATAGTTTGAACCATCAAAAACTAGAGCAGGGATTGATACTAAACAGACCATTATGTCCTAGACAGGATCTACCCAAGCAAGAGAAAGCTTGATAAATAGGGTAACTAGGCTTTGATACCAATTGTTAGACACAATGCACCACTGAGAGGGGGGTGAATCAGTGGTTCTCAAACTATTCCCTTTAACTATCCTTATGTGAGTATACTGATTAACAGATCTAACTGAATGCAGACTTACCGGTTAGTGAGGAGACTAAACACAAATGCATTCGCACAAGAGGGACATCACATAACACTAGCATATATGAGGAAAACCCAAGATGAGAAAAAAATCAATGAGAAATTTTGCTGGAGACTACTGCTCCAATCCAGCATCACAATAAATCTTTGATTACAATATTTAGGGCACCAACCCAAGGAGCACCAACCCCTAATTGATTTATGGGTTACAACCCCTGATTTAGGGCACCAAACCAAGGATCACCAATCCCTAACTTGTTTATGGGCTACAACCCAAAGGAGCTACAACCCTTGCACTGAGTTACAACTCAATGATCACAATGATAGTATCAAATACAAAATTAGTCATACTATTACAAGTGAATCTTGTAACCATTTCATATACTTCACTTTGTCGGTGAGACACCTTCTCTGCTACACTGGTTCACCTCTCTTTGTTGTTTCTTTACCATTTTACACTCTACTGGGTACCTTACTTTGCATCTGATGTTTCAAATCTCTCCTTCACTGTTCTACACTTAAGCACCCTCTATTGTCTTCCTTCCGGTACAAGCACCTACCGACTATCTTCTCAGATGCAATCTAGTTTCTTTACCAATTTCTCGAATCATACCAGTTAAACCCTCTGTTAAACCTTATCGCCAGTTTAACATTCACTCACTCACTCACTGTTATCTTATGCTATTATCACTCTAACTGATCTAACTCTCTCATGCAGCACTCAATCACTTTGCAGCAGCTATATCCTCTCCCATTAGTAGCACTTAACAATATCTTTGCCTTTCATATTTATAGCCCAGTCTTCCCGCTAAAATCCAATTCAAATCATAGGTGGTTAAGTTTTCCTCATCAACCTCGAGGAAAACCAAATCTAATAAGATCTTATCCGATCTGTTCACCTAGACAGCTATCTGCACCTCACCGCTATTTTTTGTGTCTTCCAGAACACGCTTTCTATGTTTGGCATTATGCATTCAATCTGTCGGTTCATCCTTTGGTTAAACACCATAAATCGATTAGTTGTTTCCTTTTCCAACTCGACCTTCACAACCAATTTTTCTTGGATCTCGAGTCTCAAACTAGTGCAAAGCCTCTGCAGCACATCCCATGATTTATGGGGTCTACCATTAATATCGACCAACTCTGCACCAACCTCATCGGTGCACACTCCATCGGTCGCTGCATGCAAATCCACCACCTTGACTCCATGTGGCACCTTTGTTGACCAACTACCATCTTGGACCTTTGTGTTGGTTTAGACAGGATCACTCACCAGACACTCAACTGGTATTTCTTTTCTGTCAGTTCACTAACCCTGTCGGTATCACACACTTTACCAGTTAACCTTCATGTCTATACTTTTTTGAACTGTTGGTGGAACACCTTAATCGGTCACCAGACATGTCTATCCATAGCATGCTCATTTTCATGAGGTGGGAAGTCATCTGCATCTGCACCTTGTCCATATTACTGGTGGACTTACATACCGGTAAACACTCTTGATGACACCATGTCATCAACCTTCAACGGACTCCATCTTCAATCCGTCCATTTTCCTCTGACTATATTTGCTCAGCCTTGCCTTCTTCCTGATCATCTCGGACCATATCTTAACCAGTTTTTCAAAGTGACAAACCCATCACTCTTCATTTGTATGGGCCACTCAACATGCCTTCTTTGTCGGTTCAGTGCATATTTTTGATCTCATGTACTTGAGGCATTCCTTTGATTCACCAGTATATCTAGTGTCATCCTTCAAACAGCTGCCTTTACATCTTCTTCCTTATCTCATAGAATTATGATGCATACTATACATAATAGGAGATAAGCTCCCCTTACCGGTGGTAGTGATTGATTGTCATCTGCATCCTGCAATGCACTCATGTGGCTTCCCTATTTGTGCAACACATCTTCAAATAGGTACATGTGATCCGGTGTGGTCACATTCATTGTCAATCATCTCTTCACATGGTGACTGCATCTCTATCTGGTGGGAGTCATGTTGTTCTGCATCCACACAGTATACCAATGACCTTACCGGTGTTCTATAGCACAAGGTGATATCAACGATATGTCATCCTGTACTCCTCCATGATTATGTTGCACAAACAACTTGTCTACCAGTAGTCATCCCATACCGGTTGACATCAATGACAACACAATGCCAACATCCTTCTACTCCACACTTATAGCAAGTTCTTCTTTGTCTTGTCTTCCAAAGTTCTCATTCCGGTAGCCATCTGGTTCTCTCTTCTGGTAGAAATTTATATCATCCTTCCGGTATGAATTACCTTCCTTGCTCACTTCCTTATCCTTGTTCTTATCTACACTGGTTCCTCTTCCTCCGGTATATCCTCTTCCTCCTTGAAATCTTCCTCTAGTAAACCTTCGTCCTCTGCCTCTCTGCCTCCACTCATGTCTTTTGTTCAATTTCTCTTCTGCCTTCAAGTCATACTGGTAAGCCTCTTCAACACTCTCTAATTTGATCAAACTGAGTTCATCTTGTATAGACATCCACAATCCATTCAAATATCTTGCAAGTTGTTCAACTTCATCATCAACATGTTCGGATCTGATATTCAACTTGTAAAATGCTTCAGAGTATTCCTTTACACTAGATTCCTTTTGTCTCAAATTCTGCAACTTCCGGAATAGATTTACTTGATAATTAGCTAGCATCAATTTTGATTTCAACTTAGCAACCATTCAATCCCATGTCTTGATCTTCTCTTTACCTCTTCTATGTCTATCAACCTGCAAATGCTCCCGCCAAAGAGATGCATGACCTTTCAACCGAGTACAGGCATATTTCACCTTTCTTTCTTCTACAGTGTTTTCAAAATCAAAATATTTCTCCATCTCCAAGATCCAATCCATCAATTCATCTGAATCCAACTTTCCATCATATTCTGGTGGGGTAAAATGAGGTTTCATCAATTCATCAAAATCCAACTTTCTATCATATTCTGGTGGGGTAAAATGAGGTTTAGTATTTTCCCTATTTAAAACCCTAAAAAACCTTTCCTCATCCGGATCAACCGTCGGTGGGTTTACTTGTTCTGTAAGGGCTTCTTCTCCTTCATCTTCACTTACACCTTCAATGCATCGGCCTCTTCTCTAGGTTGTCTCCATAGCTTCCAACCAGGTTGCTATTCCTCACAACATTTCTATCACAGTAGGGTTTGCATTCCCAGATGCTCCACCGTTCCTAGTTCCTCTTTGCACCATCTTTACGCCAGTCCTTTGCAGCTGCAGGTCGGATCCACAGTCCACCACCCTACAAAAAAATTCTCAAGACAACACAATCTCTGGAATGAAAGCTCACTTTGATACCACTTGAAGCAGTCACCGGCTAGGAGGGACCTCAAAGAGTTCAATCCAGGCTGGTTAGAAAAAGTAAACACAAAGGAAACATGGGGACATGATGGAGGCAATGATAAATAGATTGAATTATATCATGAAAACTGATTATAGCCAACCAATAGCAACCGAGTTACAGAAACCGACTCACAGGCCTACTAAAACATGCTCAAAATACAGAACAGGTCACAACTAGGACCTCAAATCTGAAGATCTATCTTTTATACTCAATCTAACTTCTTGATTACATTCTAATGCTTTATTACAATGATTTTTACGATCCAAGGGGATCTGGTCGGTCCAAAAAGGAATCAAAACTCGAAGAACAAGACCTAACTTGCAAAACCAACGAGGTCGGCCTCCGCCAAAGAAATTCCTCCAGAAAATCCAAAGGATGAAGTGTAGCTCATGGAAAAAGGTCAGCCACATGCCAAGGAACCTTGGACTCAATTCTCAAGGCTCCGCAAGCTATGGAAGGGATCCGGTACATCACCAATGTAAATATGTCCAGGCAACCGGTAACAAAAAACTATCTCAAAAACCGGTAGTGATATATTGCCAGAAAATGATCCAAATGCTCAACGATATCTAGATTAAAACGATAACTATTGTGAATAAGGAATCTCTCCATTAAAACTATTCAAGAAAAAGGCCCATTTCCCATGTTTCGTCTTTAATTGTATTTTGGGAGGGTTTGGAATGTCTTCTTGCACCAACCTCTTTCCTTATGTTTTCTTGAGATATTGGTCCTATTTTTATTCTTCAGTTTACTAGTTAGTAAGGAATCATATAATCTTTTAAGGTTATCAATGCCTTCTTGAATAGTCTTGGGTGAAGATTATGGTTATGCTCAAAGAAACTATATTCTTGAATGTTCCTTTGAATGGATCTTGTCATCTTATTTTCTTCTTTTAAGTACTTTGACACTTTTCAACCTTTAGTTTATATATCCGGCTTCAAAGGTTGTTTCTTTCTAAAAAAAGGTGAATATGTATGGTAAGTAGTGTCCTCCCCATTTTGATTTATTTTAAGTAATATGGATTTTTCTTCTCAAGCTAGCCTAGGTGATACTCAAATTGCAAGAGTAGGTCATGCTAGTGATGGTATAGTCTATTTTGTTTTCTCTTATGTAATGGGCACTACATCTAACAACTTGATGGCAGCCTAGACTATTTTGGTTTCTCTTGATAAAGGCAATAAGTTTGGTTGGAGAAGGGCTATTTGTAAATTCGATTCCTTGATTTTGGTTTCTCTTTTGAAAAATAAGAGTTCTCAATTGTCCTCCTAGAAGTTTACTTTTGTAGTGGACTGGATCATTCTTCTCTTTGTGAATTATGAAGTAATCTCATTTTCTCATACTACTAGGGAATGGAATAGTATAGCGAATTTCCTTGCCAAGTAGACCTCAAAGGGAAATTCTTGTTGGCATAATTCTTAGTTAGGATTGTTGCCTTGTGATAATTCTTCTCAAATTTTCAACTTATTCAAAAATTTTAGATTTCAAAGAAATAAGATAGTGTACTCTTTCAATGGTCATGATGATTTGAGTTATTGGGGGATCTATAGGTTTTAATATAGGGATAAACCTTCTTGGATTTCCCTCTTCTTTCTTTAGCAATGGCTCTTGCCATTTAAAAAATTTCAAAGTTCTACAGAATATAGTCCATCACAATTTCTGTAACTATTTATTTTCATCCTTTTTTATTATATACATATGCAAATGAAAATAACTAGAATATATAGACATCATTATCTTAATCTATGTATGGTGGATTATAATATTATAAGATAATATACATCTAGATTAAAAGTTGTTTTCACCAAAACTATCATGAAAGAGAGACCACAAGTTCAAATCATGGAAGGGGTAGGGTATGTATACCTCATTTGTAGCACAATTAGATGATTTGTACTTGGAATACGAGATAGTCTCATACTACTATAAGCCCTATGTAGACCCAAAAACAAATCACCTAATATCATAGACTATTCCATTTTCTTTTTTTTTATTTCTATAAATAAGAAATAATGAAGAATAAGAAATAAACAAAACCATGGCTAAGGAAGTTCGTGGTGATACTCAACATTCGATACCCGAATATCTTCTCCAAACAATTGCATCCCAAAATTCAAAATAGACGAGCCATTACATCCCTCAAAAGTTCTCCTTCAACTTACACAACGCGCCCAATTCAAATTTTGAAGTCTGAAAAAGAAAACTAGCTTTCAACTTAAGCTAGCTGTAATACTTACGGTCTGTAAAGCACTCTCTCGTGATATTGAACAGAGAAAAGCAAGGGAGGTGACCAAAATACACGTTGCCATTACCTCACCTTCTTATCCAACTTTATGAAAAAAAAGTAGACAACTGTAATGTTTTCCAATGTCAATTAGCACCCCAAGTCAAGCTTATGTTTGTCATTTGCACACAGCAATGAACGTCAAAGTTCCAAATCCCAACACTCAACTCAGCTTTTCTCTATTCAAATCAGAACCGACTGAAAATTAAAATCAAGGCAGCCACTTTTATTAACTTTTGTTGTCCCAAACTAGAATTTCTACTCGTAGACTCCTATTAAATAACAGATATTCTATTTTTCTGCAAAACCGACATATAAACTTGTTTGAAACGACTGAATGAGGAAAGCACGGTGGGAATTTAAAACAGTGAAGGAAGCCCATCTCTTCTCCCTGTTTGACCTTCCGAGTCGGGAATAGTGGGAGTTTTATCAACGTTTACAAAGCACAAATACTGGAAAGAATTGGTCGTATTTGAATTGTGTGAATAGCAGAAAATTCAACCCTTTGAAATCACTGCGCACGCCGTTTATGATTTGAATGCCTAAAAAATTAGGGTTGATCTCTTCAGCGCAATTTATAGTCAACGCCGACATGTCATTTCACATTGGTAATATTCATAACTAATCTTAATTTTTAAAAACTTGCTCTCTCTATATATATCTATATATGTTCATTGCTTATATCCAACCTGAGAGCTCAAACAAGTGCTAAGTTTTCTTGATATTTGAGGCTCTCGTTGAAGGGGTCGATATATTCATAAGCATACAGCTGATCACCACCTGGGATTATAATGGGGTGCAATTGTTCTGAAATCATGAAAAAGATGGCCTTGCTGCTGCTGCTTATTTCCTCCACATTCAGTATTCAAAGCGCTGATGCATGGAGAATCCTCAACACAAAATCCATGGAGAAAAACTATTCTGGTGGGATTCAAGAAGAGATTGAGGTTCGAATTGATGTTGGTCATTCTGCATCAGAGCTGAATGTAGAGCCTTACCAACGCCTGTCCACATCGGGGCACAGCCCCGCTGTTGGTCACCTGCAAGTTAGAGCTGCTCAGAAGAAAATATTTACGTTGAAGAATAAACTGCCATCAGGGCCAAGTCCTGGTGTAGGACACGCATATATCAATGCCAGCCCTGTAAAAGCTAACAGGGGACCAGGAACAATTATATTAAAGAATAAGCTTCCTTCTGGTCCAAGTCCAGGTGTTGGTCATTCATTTATCAATGCTAGTCCTCTAAAAGCTAATGGACGATCAACCAAGCTTATATTGAAAAATAAGCTTCCTTCTGGTCCAAGCTCAGGTGTTGGTCATGCATATATCAATGCTAGCCCTCTAAAAGCTAATGGACGAGCAACAAGGCTTATATTGAAGAATAAGCTTCCTTCTGGCCCGAGTCAAGGTGTCGGTCATGCATATATCAACGCTAGTCCTGTAAAAGCTAACAGAGGATCATCAAAGCTTATATTGAAGAATAAGCTTCCTTCTGGCCCAAGTCCAGGTGTCGGTCATGCATATATCAATGCCAGCCCTTTAAAAGCTAATGGAGGATCAACAAGGCTTATATTGAAGAATAAGCTTCCTTCTGGTCCGAGTCCAGGTGTTGGCCATGCATATATTAATGCTAGCCCTTTAAAAGCTAATGGAGGATCAACAAGGCTTATATTGAAGAATAAGCTTCCTTCTGGTCCTAGTCCAGGTGTTGGTCATGCATATATCAATGCTAGCCCTGTAAAAGCTAACGGAAGATTATCAAGACTTATTTTGAAGAGTAAGCTTCCTTCTGGTCCGAGTTCAGGTGTTGGCCATGCATATATCAATACAAGCCCTCTAAAAGCTAGTGGAAGATCATCAAGGCTTATATTGAAGAATAAGCTTCCTTCTAGTCCGAGTCCAGGTGTTAGCCATGCATATATCAATGCCAACCCTCTAAAAGCTGATGGAGGATCAACCAAACTTATATTGAAGAATAAGCTTCCTTCTGGTCCTCGTCCAGGTGTTGGTCATGCAAATATCAATACTAGCCCTCTAAAAGCTAACGGAGGATCATCAAGACATATTGAAGAATAAGATTTCGTCTGGTCCAAGTCCAGGTGTTGGTCGTGCATATATCAATGCTACCCTCTAAAAGCTAATGGAGGATCATCAAGATTTGTATTGAAGAATAATCTTCCTTCTGGTCCAAGTCCAAGTGTTGGGCATGCATATATCAATGCCAGACCTCTAAAAGCTAATGGAAGATCATCAAGACTTGTACTAAAGAATAAGCTTCCTTCTAGTCTAAGTCCAGGTGTTAGTCATGCATATATCAATAACAACCCTCTTAAGACTACTAAAGCAATGCCGACGCATTTGATTGCTTTGAAGGAAATGGGTTGTGGTCACCTACAAAAGATATAGTTTCTTGGTCAATGGCAAAAGATGGTAACACAACATATCGAGCTGCATGCATTTAATTGATTGGATAGTGATTTGTAAAAAGTACGACTAAAAAATTCTTTCAAACAAAGATTGAAATAAAATATAGCTGGAATAATTTGTTAAGCCCACATCACCGATCACATTAAAAATTTTACCCAACACTTTCATAGGAAAAAATAATAATAATTTGTGAATCCCTTTATAAAAATTCTAAGTGGACCATTTTTATTTATGAATAAGATAATTTTCTAATAGTTATTTAATTCAATGGATTGTGGTGGCATGTGATAAGGGAAGCACTCTTGGGTTCCAAATTTTCCTTTTCTCGTGGCATAATGACATTTCTTAGTTAGATGGTTAAAAAAAGGAAATAAAAATATTCACCACATAGAGCTTAAATTTTGACCATACACAATCATTGTTAAGAAAATTTTTGTGACAATTATTTTTTATATACATATATATGTTTATATATGTATGTATGTATGTATGTATGTATGTATGTATGTATGTATATGTGTATTTGTATGTATATCAATATGTGTGTATGTATATGTATGTGTATATGTATGAGGGTATTTATTTATTTTTTATATATGGTATAGTCTTTTTCAAATGTGTGGCTTATCAAAATGTAAGGACAACCCACACAAATAACTCTCAATTAAAAGGAAGCTTTTTTGTCTTGACTATAATTAGGGAAATAGCTATAATGGTAGTACTTCCTATTTTTATTGTTGTTCACAACAAAATTTATGCTACATCATCACCTTAAAGTGATACGGTGGTTAATTTGACCTATCAAAAATATAAAATTTTATTGGTTGCATCACATTTCATAACCACATCCTACAAATGTGTGTATATGATGAATTTTTTAATACTACCATAGTAGCTACAAGTGCTAATTGCATAGGAAGGAAACATAAGGCATACCATCAACTACATGAAATGCATTTAGCTTGCCTCACCTTGGCATTTACTTCTCCCACCAAAGGCCTTTATCATTCTCTTTATCACTAATCTCTAGTCTCTACATGTTCTTTCTTGCACACACTTATTATTATTCAACACAACCTTGTGTTGTTTGGGAATTTATAAACTCCTTGTAAAATTGCAAACACCATTGAAATATTTTCGTGTAGGGAACAATGTCTTGGGAGAAATTTTGTAGCCCATTTTGGCCTACAAAAATACAAATTGTAAGTCATTTATTTTTAAGAAAACAACCTTGTATATGTTTTCAAGAATGGTTTGCAAAGTAGAGGTTCTACAACAAGATGGTATAGTATATAATTGTTATGCATGTTCATTACTAGATTTAGGAATTAAGACATATATTCAAGTTACTATAAAGTACTATCATGTATTCCCAAATACAAATCTTCCATTAAATAAATCTCTTCATTCACTATATACATTTTTCAATTTTAATTTTAAGTTCAAACCATTTAAAGTAGTAAATAAAAGTTGATAGCTATTCAGTATATGCATATATTTTCATTACTAAGAAGCCAATAGAAATTGAGTGTTATCAAATGATAATGTCCATCCAAGATAAGAAAAAATTAAAATGTATGACAAATAAATTACATTTTTTTTTGTGTTGCGAACACTTGAAAATGACTAGAGAATTTCCGTCTAACCACTTCACTATTTCTCATCATTTCTTCTATTGACATTAATTAAATAGTTTCTGTCAATTAAGATAGTATTCCCTTTTTCCATCAATAATAATCAAATAATTTTGAATTATTTAATTATTTTTGTAGACGTCTAAAATTTATCATTGACATTTCAAGCAAGTGAGACAATAGGGATTACAATTAGTAGTTGAACAAATCACCTTGCACTAGGATATAATTGCAAGAGAGGAAGCCAATAAGATAAAACATAACATGTGGTTATCTTACTATGAATGAGTAGGCCATTTGAGAAATTATTTCCCAAAAGAAAATGGATAAAAAAAGTGTGGGAACAATAAAAATAGAGCATCAAATAGTACCACAAAAGTTCCAATTAGTATTTTTTGGAATATATAGAGAATGTGATGACCATGCGATAAATAATTTTCCATCAAAAACATTCAACTTGGGAAATGAAGAAGATCATATAGACCCTAGATGCCACTAGGCCATGAATATGATATAGAAGTAGATCAAAATATGGCCTATACTAATGAGCTTGTGGAACAACCCGTATCTACACAAGATTGTTGTTATAGACAACTACCATGGAGGAACAACACAAGTGTCAATTCCTTGTAGAACACCCCTCCACAAAAATATCAAGAGGTTAATAGACAATTCATTTATAGACAAGGTCAAGGATGCAAAAGGGCTAATCATAGAAGAGATGATACAACTTATTTAAAAAGTGATAAACATGGCTACTATGCCATAAAATGTTTGTCAAAAAGGTGAAGAATTATACATTCTATGATAATGAAGATTGTGATCAATACAATTTTGAGAGGACACAACAATACTCCCAGAGTTTTCCACATAAATTCGAGGGTGATGAGGTTCAAGGGCTAAATAGAGGAGCCGGGGTTATTAGGAGAATACCTCTAGAAGATTTTAAAGGATGCCAAAGAGTTGATAATTGGTCCTCAAACACATCCACAAAAGAGGAAAATATTAGAGATGAATATCAGCAATAGATTAATCTGTTAGGAACTGGGAAGGACAACTAAGAGGGGGGATGTGAATCAGTTGTCAATAAATTACAATCCAAAATAAATTATTCCAACTTAAAACTCAGTGCTGGTAAAACAGATTAATAGTTATATTAATATCGGTATAACTTAATGCATGAAACAGAAAGAGAAACAAAATCCACAACACATGACACAGAGACTTTGACATGAAAACCATGGTGGGAAACCTTACCCACAATCAGATAATACTACTACAAATAGTAAGTGAATACAATAATGGGTTCTGCACATGCAAAAAGGCCAACTGCCTAGAGCTCACTGCTCAATCACACAACAGGAGTCACACTAACTATAATTGGATGGTTAAATCCAATAATAATGTGTTGCTTCAATATAGCATCTACAATGTTGGATTCAGTACCGGTTTAAGCTCTGACCATGAGTGCCAAACACCTTCATAACCTTTCCTTCAGCCTTCAAATAATATATGTGTGAATTGCATAAGGATCTTCTTATTTTCGTTGTACAATGATCTTGATATTCACACACACTCATAATAATCTTGAATAAGATCTTACAATTATTTATACAAAACCCTAAGACCTCATCATAAGGTCGACTCACTAAAGATATTACAATTACAAAATAAGTCTTGATGTGATAAAATATGTCGGCTCAATACATTTACACATTATCCAATCAATAAACCATTTCCAAAAAGTGTCATGCTGATCTGGAATATGATATCATATACTGGTCCATAACCTAGACCTATCTGCTGGTAAAGGAAAATATGTGAACCCGACTAGTCCAATAAGCAAAACACCAATTCCAAACATCCAATCCATGTCAAATGATCTCCAAATGATAACAAGTCATCATCACTGCTAGTGAACCATATAACTTGTTGGTGAAGCATATACCGGTGACTGTGCATAATCCAATATCCATGTCGAGACCAAAATGTGTTGGTTCAACAATAAACCAATATAACCAAAGTGCCAAATCAACAATGTAGACCTCCAAGAAGATAAGTGTTGACATCAATGACAAAACCAATGCAACGCATGACGAAGTCATCCATAATACCAGCAATCTCGCCCTTTGGCATTGATGGCAACACTAGATGGAAAAATATCTAAGTGTCAAAAACAGAATGCCAAATACCAACAATCTCCCAAAATAGATCAATACAAAGTTCTGTACCAAAAATAGAAACAATACAATCAAAACCAAAAATACATCTCTCCCCAAGTACAATATTTTTCCATAAATATCTCTCCCCCTTTGACATCAAATACCAAAGTAGTTAAGAATCAAAATATAACATACAGCTAACTACTCCCCCTGAGAAGTATCTCTCCTTCATCAAGACCGAAAAAAGATTTTTTGTTAGTCCCTGTCGGTTTGATGCCAATCTTCATCATTCAAGTCTCTATCAGTGGGGTGATTACCCCAAGCTTCTCTCTAAGATATTCAAATGTTTCCTTAGGCAAAGGCTTTGTAAAAATATCTGGAATTTTCTCTTTAGTATTCACATAAACCAATCTCACTTCATTTGCTTCAACATTCTCTTTCAGAAAATTATACTTAATAGAAACATGCTTTGTTTTAGAGTGAAATACCAGATTCTTTGATATATCTATTACTGCTGAATTATCACAATGAATAACTATCGGTTCTTTGTATTTTACCTTGATATCCTTCAACATTTTCTTGATCCATAATACCTGAGTGCAATTAGTTGCTACTGCAACATATTCTGCTTCTGCTGTAGATAATGATATACAAGTTTGCTTCTTGCCGATCCATGAAATTAATCTTCTACCAAGAAAGAATGCACCGCCAGTGGTACTCTTTTTGTTATCCACATCTCCTCCCCAATTTGCACTTGTATATGCACATAACTCAAAATTGTCATTCTTAGGATACCATAAACCAATATTTTATTAGGATTCCCAAAGATACTGAGAGGGGCAGTGAATCAGTATCTGACCGATATAATAATTTTCTTAACTTATAACATGAAAAGCATATCAAAACTGTGTACCGGTAAACCAAAAATAATGCAGTAAATAAGAACAACCACAACATAAGAGACACACCATAACACAATATTTTAACGAGGAAACCCGGTGTGGGAAAAACCTCGGTGGGATTTGTGACCCACAATATTCACTTACTGGCCAATAAGAGAATATTACTGCTTACAATAGGGGCATTCACATGTAGGAAGGCCAAGTGCCTAGAGCTCACTGCTCAATTACAAAGAAGACACACTGACTTACAAAAATGGATTATATAAATCCAATGCCTTGTACTGCTTTAGATCAGCATCTACTATACTATATTCAGTACCGGTTTAAGCTCTTCTACATACATAAACCCTTATCCAATATTTGCCTTACAATTCGCATATTAGATCTGCATTAATCCTTTCATCTATCACTTACTAAATGATCTAAAATGATCTCATACATATATGAGTCATATTACAATCCGCTAAGTCGACTTACAAAATATTTTACAATTAAATACAAAATACATTTAA
This sequence comes from Cryptomeria japonica, assembly GCF_030272615.1. Taxonomy (NCBI): domain Eukaryota; kingdom Viridiplantae; phylum Streptophyta; class Pinopsida; order Cupressales; family Cupressaceae; genus Cryptomeria; species Cryptomeria japonica. Next base: position 499,096,986 of record NC_081413.1, read on the forward strand.
ACAAAATTCCTATCGGCCAGGGTGTCGATAATCTTTCTTTTGGTGTCGGTGATCTGTATGCCGGTGTAGAGTCTGTTGGTGTTGGTGCCTATGTCTGCCTATCGGTGTCATATGATTGTAAGGTTACCATCAATGATAATACCTTAAATCACCTACAATTTCTCATTGGAGTGTGTATTTTTCAACAATATCCCCCTTTGGCATTGATGGCAACACTTCATGAGAAAAATCAAAAAGTGTCCAAAAATGATGTCCAAAAAGAATTTCTTACCAAAACTGTGTTGTCAAAAATTCATGCTCCCCCTGAGCTGATGATGTCCTATTCTGATCATTTTTCTCATCTCACTACTCCCCCTTTGACATCAATGACAAAGGTTGTTATTCGCTACCAATGGAGTGTGTTTCCTGTCTGGATCCTTGTATCCGGTGAGTTACAACCTGAAGGAGTTCTGCTAATACCAAATTTAGACTCTCATTGAACTTTTCACTATCTTTCAACGTAGCCTCTATCGTTTGAATAGTACCAGTGAGGTGATGTATTTGTTCCTCTGGTGTCTTCAGTCCTTGAACAAGTGCCTCAAAGATCTCTTTTCTCAAAGAGATGAGGTAGTCCAATTTGGGGCTGAGTGTGCATTTAAGGTCTTTTGCCTTCCCTTTTATTTTGTCTTTCTCGTTTTCAAATTTCTCATGTTTTTCCTCAAGACTGTATATCTTTTTCTCTGTAACTGGTAATGGTTCAGATGAACCGATCAGGTTATCAACTATATTGTCAATCTCCTTTTGTACCTTACTTATTTCCTTATCTATATATGTTGTCAGAATATTTGTCTTGCATGTATCTCTATAGAGTTCCTTAAACTCCATTATTGTTTTGTTTAGTGCTGGTAAAAGGGTGCCAATGTGTCCCATGCACTTCTATATTGTTTCATCAAAGAATTTCTCTTTATCTTTATTCATTTTCTCCTTAAATGTGTACTCATTTATTTGATCAACTGTCAAAATGTTGTCGGTGATGTATTTAGACAATGTGTCTAGTTGACCTAAGGAATCATTATTATCCACAATGCACTTGGGTGCTATCAATTTAAGAATAGGAATTGTATCATCAATAGCCTTATAGGCCTGTGCATTACACTCTATGATTTTCTTTATTGAGTCCAATAAGACCTATGTTACATTTGTAGGCTAGAATTCTGCTATAGAAGTACCAGATGTCTATCCAATCGTTTTTACAATTTCCATGTTGTCGGTTGTAGTAATAACGTTGCTTTCCTCTTTCTCAGGAGGATCTGTTTGGGTATGCATTTCTATTAGCAAAGGTTTTGGTTTTTCAGTTCTTGTTGGTGGCACTGTCTCAGTTTGAACTTGTACATCAGCCTATTTCTATTTCAGTGCCTCAAATGGTTTCTCTAAGCTCTCAACTATCAGTTTCTCAGATGTAGTCTCTGAATGTACTTCCAGTTGTTGTGTATTTTCCTTAGCACTGTCCATTGCCAGTTTCTCTGATTATTTCTCAGTAGAGTCCTCTATCGGTTTCTCTATCTCAGTGCTAACATTAATTTCCACATCTCCAGTCGGTGGCTCAGTAGCCATATCTTTCTTCTTATCCTCAATGGTTTCTTTATGTACCACAATATTCACCTCTTGTGTATCAATATTCATGGTATACAAAATTTCAAACTCAGGATTTGTATCCTCTGGAGGAGTCTCCATACTCTCAGTAGTAGGTTGAGTGTCAACTGATTGTACCAGTGTAGTATCAGAAGGAGGTGGGGGTAAGTTATCTATTATTTTCAGGTTAGGAGGTCCACCTACCTTACCTTTCCTTTTGTCCTTGTCCTTTTGATATACTTTTATTGTCTTGGGTCTTTTGAGTTCTTCTTGTTTTTCTTTTTCAACAAAGAATATGTCCCATTGGTCCACAGTCTCTTTTGAAATTTCATTCATTCTCCCTGCCATCAGAGCTACATGTCGGTGACTAGTTGAGAATACAGTCTGGTTGGCCTTACTGATTAATTGATCAATTTCTTCCGGTGAGCTCACTGGGTGAACTACAAGTAATTTCTCAATTTTTATTTTCTTATCTAGTTCAATAATAGCTACCCTTCTAGCTTCAAGTCTTCTGTAAATATCAGTGGGTATCTCATCAATAATTTCCATCAAAAATTTCTTGTAAATATCCAAGTGTAAAATTAAACCATTTTCTATGCTCTCTCTGTCATCAATGAAAAGTGTATTGTATAGTTTGCTAATGTTTTTCAACTTTCCATCCTCTATTATTTCACTAAGGAGCTAATCGAGTGGAGCAATGTCTTGTTTTACCTTTTTCTTCTTAGGAGTCAACTTCTTTACTAGAGGCCTCATTGCTTGTTGCTTTTGTCTAGTTCTCCTAGGTGTGGGTGAGGGTGCCGGTGAGGGTTTTCTTTTCCTTTCTACCCTTTTGAATACCGCTGATATATCACTCTCAGAAGAAGTTCCAACTGGTGAAATATGAGCTTCCAGTTGAAGTCCTTCCAACTCACTTTCCTTGATACCAATTTGTTTCAAAACATCTTCCTTAATTGCCTTTGCCTGTCGGGTTCCCTTCTTTACAGTTTGTTCAACTTTATTAACCCTTTTCCTTGATTGAATTCCACTTTCAATTGTTTATGCATTTCCAAAGACTTTCTCAGTGGGTTCCTTTGGTGCTTCAAGGAGGGATTTTGCATAAGTTTCTATGATGTTATCATATGTTTCATAGCCCATTTCAATTACCCAGATAGTCCTAGGGACAACTGCCTCCATCCAAATTTCATCTTTCTTAATTACAAAACATATTTCCTTTTGATATTTATCCACAATTGCCTGTGATAGTCTTATTCTAGCCTTGATTCGAGCTTTTAGTGCTTGAAAATGTTTATTTATGTTTTTCTCCCTGTTATCTCCCATGTTGTTTAATGAATCCAAAATTTTCTTTCCCACCGGTATGTCAAAACCAAAATCTCTCCTACCAATACCAGGTACTTGCTTAGTAATATACAATATTAAACATACAAGTAAATTTCCAAATCTAAAGGTTCCTTTCTTATCTCCCTTTATCTTCTTCATATTGTCTATTAATTCATCTTTCAGCCATTCACACACATCTATTCTAGCATTGTTGTTAACCATACCATATGCACTTTTGATACATAGGCTTGATACTAAGTTTAACCTATTTGCATGTGTAGCCTTGTAGCCTAAAATCATACTGACAAATCTGACATTGATATCCTTCACATCATTTATCCTTAGAGACCTTTTGTCAAATTTTGCACCGGTTAGGTCCATTACTATGTCATAAGAGACCTTTTTAGTTCTGTCAGGCCTGCTACCGATGGAAGGTAACCCTGTTACTACCTTTACTGCTTCTTTGGTGATCTTATGGATTGATTCCAACTAAAAGAATTCACCATGAACTCTGCTTAGCACAATCCTTACAATATCCTTGGGAAAATCTGGGACACTAAGGATTTCAGTAAAACCTAGGGTTCCACTATCTTATGTTCCGGTTTGATATTTCCAAATTCATCACAAATCACAGTCCGATTCATGCTCTTGATTTCATCATCTCCTAATTCCTCTATATGACAATGTATGTATATCATAGGGTCTTTAGCATATACTACTCCCTTAGCAATTTGAGAAAATGCATCTATGGTATCATCTTTCTTCGCTATTTCATGAACAAGTTTGAATACAGGTCTAGGGCACTTGATTACTTCAATCATAGTAGGGTTTGAAATGAATCCAGGAGTGGATGAGGAAGCCATAGTTATAAATACCATAATCTGCCTTAAGGATGAGTGCTTGGATGAAATGCTTTACTTCTTCGCTAAGGATGCCTTCGCTCGGGAATTTTTGCACTCTCAAAGATTTGAATGCTTGGTGAATGAAAAAGGAGCCAAAACACTTGCTTTATAATGTTATTATCTCCAACTACCAAATTTAATGCTTGTTGGTTAAGTCACAACTTAACTCATCTATCGGTAAAGAAGTAATTTCAACTTCTCACCATCAATCGAGGGTATGTTAGCATGTTTTTCAGTTTGTTGCTAAACCCCCAAAGGATTTTCCTTCAGTTAGATGAAGAGTCTCCTGCCGGTGGAGTGATACTCTATTCTACCGGTGGAGGATTATTCCTATCAATATTCTAATCTGACTTTCTGATCCATTGTTTTGAGAATTCTTTCTTTACCTCTTCAGCTTTTTCTTTACCTTTCAAGCTAGGACCTTTGTTATTTGTCGGTGAAGTCTTGCTTGTACAAAATTTTGCAATATGTCCAATTTTGTTACAAGAATAACAAGTCACAATGTTTTTATGAATAGCTTTCCCATATCCTATGTCGGTATGTATTCTACATTGATTAGATAAGTGTCCAGATCTTCCACAAACATAACATCTTACATTCATTCTGCAGTTTTTTGAATTATGACCAATTTTGTTGCATTTAGAATATTGACCGGTGGGTGTATTAGTGTTCTAATAATTTCTAGATCTACACTGATTTACTCTATGACTATACTTGTTATAGTTAAAGCATTTGCCATTGAATTTGTAAGCATTAGGTTGTCTTACCAATTTACTATGATCATGATTGTTTGCAGTACTAGAGCTTTCACCAATTTCAAAGCCAAGGCCATTTGTATCACCTTTGGGTTTCTGATTCTTCAGCATGTCAACAAGTTCTTCTAAACTTTTATTGAATTTCTCCTTGTGTTGATTTGCAGTAGTCAGTTCATTCTCCAAGATTTCTTTCTGTCTCATGAGTTCAGTTCTGTCATTTTGTGTATGCATCAAATTTGTCTTCAACATATTATTTTCATGATTGAGTCTTGTGTTTTCATTTCCAGCATCATTTAGTCTTCTAGCCAAATCATCTTCATTCTTCTTTCTATCTTCAATTTCTTTACAAAATCTCATAGTCATTTATTGCATCTCATTCTTCATTGTACAGTTATCTTGTCTCAGTTGTTTTACCAGATCATTAAGAGTTTCCTTTTCATCTTCATCATTATGTGCATCTTTTCACAAAGTTCTCTTCTTTTATTTCTTTCTATAGTGAAATTTTCTTGAAGTCCTCGAATGATATCCTGTGCGGTCTTCAGATCATCCTCAAGTTTGATATTCTTTACTTTTTCTGCATCATAGTTTGAAAGAGTTGTTTCCAATTGCTTTCTTCAGTTTTCCATCTCTACCGGTGTTAAGATCTTCCTCAAGCTGTTAGGATTTTGAAAATAGAGGACCACGCTCTGATACCAATTGTTAGGATTCCCAAAGATACTGAGAGGGGCAGTGAATCAGTATCTGACCGGTATAATAATTTTCTTAACTTATAACATGAAAAGCATATCAAAACTGTGTACAGGTAAACCAAAAATAATGAAGTAAATAAGAGCAACAACCACAACATACGAGACACACCATAACACAATATTTTAACGAGGAAACCCGGTGTGGGAAAAACCTCAGTGGGATTTGTGACCCACAATATTCACTTACTGGCCAATAAGAGAATATTACTGCTTACAATAGGGGCCTGCACATGCAGGAAGGCCAAGTGCCTAGAGCTCACTACTCAATTACAAAGAAGTCACACTGACTTACAAAAATGGATTATACAAATCCAATGTCTTGTACTACTTCAGATCAGCATCTACTATGCTAGATTCAGTACCAGTTTAAGCTCTGCTACATACATAAACCCTTATCCAATCTCTGCCTTACAATTCACATATTACTTGTGCATTAATCCTTTCATCTATCACTTACTAAATGATCTAAAATGATCTCATACATATATGATTCATATTACAATCCACCAAGTCGTCTTACAAAATATTTTACAATTAAATACAAAATACATTTAAACAAAATTTATGTCAACCAAGGTGCCGCTAATCTTTCTTTTGGTGTCGGTGATCTATATGCCAGTGTAGAGTCTATCGGTGTTGGTGCCTATGTCTGCCTACCGATGCCATATGATTGTAATGTTTGCCATTAATGACAATACCTTAAATCACCTACAATTTCTCATTGGAGTGTGTATTTGCCAACAGATTTGTTGTGCCTTGTAGGTACCGAAAAATCCCTTTTACTGCACTTTCATGATTTTCTTTAGAATTGCTTTGAAATATAGATACAATACACACTACATTCATTATATCATGTCTGGTTTATATGAAATACAGTAATCCTTTAATCATAGATTTGTATCTTGTCAGATTTATACGAATTGAATCATCCTTTAATGTGAATTTATCTGTTGTAGTCATATGAGTGCTTACTGGTTTGGAGTTTTCCCTTCCAAATTTCTTCAAGAGTTCCTTCAAGTATTTTGTTTGACATATGAATATACCTTTATCTATTTGAGAAATCTGCAAACCTAGGAAAAAATTTATTTCTCAAATCATATGCATTCCAAATTCTTTTTGCATCTTGTTAGCAAACTCTTTACATAACTCTTCTTCACCTCCAAAAATGATATCATCCACAAATACTTCAATAACCAAAATGTCATCATTGGTAACTTTGTAATATAAATTACTGTCAGCATTACCTTTTGTGTATCCAATCTTTCAAAGATATTTATCAAATCTAGCATCGTAAGTTCTAGGAGCTTGCTTCAATCCATATAAATCTTTCCTTAACATGCAAACCATATCCTTAACATCTGTTAATGAAAACCCATCAGGTTGTTCAATGTAAACTTCCTCTTCAAGATCTCCATTCAAAAATGCACATTTTACATCCATCTGATAAACTTTATAGTTCTTGTGAGATGCAAATGCAAGAAATAGTCTTACTGCTTCAATTCTAGCTATCGGTGCAAAGGTTTCATTAAAATCAATTTCTTCTTTAGGTGAATAACCTTTACAAATTAATCTTGCTTGGTTTCTGATTACTTCGCCATCTTCATTAGGTTTATTTCTATATACCCATTTAGTTCCAATTACATTTTTGTTTTTAGGTTGGGGAACTAATCTCCAAGTATTATTCTTTTCAATCTGTTCTAATTCTTCTTCCATTGCTTTTATCCAATATTATTCTGACATGCTTCAACAACTGATGTAGGTTCAACTTGAGAAATTAAACATATCTCTTCATTTTCCAATCTTCCTCTAGTCATAAAACCTTAATTTTTGTTTCCAATTATCTGATTTTCTGAATGATTCAATCTTACATACTTGGGTTTATTCTAATTTCCACTTACAGGTTGTTTTTCTTCAGTCATAGTTGAGTTTTCTGATGATGTCTGTGTGACTGATTCTTCTTCTGTACTAGTGCAATCTGTGTCGGTTCATTTATAATCATTTCTACTATCAGTTCTACATATCTTGAATCTCCTCTAAAATGTTCATCTATGTTCACATTAGTACTTTCAATGATTTTCTGTAGTCTTTTATTATAACATCTATATGCCTTGCTTCTAGTTGAATAACCGAGAAATATTCCTTTATCACTTCTAGGATCAAATTTTGCAATAGACTCATCTCTTCTAATATAGCATTTGCTTTCAAATATTTTGATATATTTAAGAGTAGGAGTATGACCAAACCATAGTTCATAAGGGGTCTTATGGGTTTCACCTTTGATATGAACTCTGTTGAAAGTATAGACCATTATATTCACTGCTTCTCTCCAGTACATATGATGTAGATTTCCTTCCATCATCATGGTTCTTATTGCATCCAATATAGTTTTGTTCTTCCTTTCCACAACTCCATTCTGTTCGGGTTTCCATGGTGCTGATAGTTGTCTTTTGATTACATTTTCTTCACAAAATGAATTGAATTCCCTAGATGTAAATTATCCTCCTTGATTAGATCTCAAACATTTGATTTTCTTGTTGGTTTCATTCTCTACCATTGCCTTGTATATCTTGAATCTTCCAAAAGCTTTTGATTTCTCCCTTTAGTCTAATTACCGGTTGAAATCTCCAGTCCAGTTTTGTTCATGATTTTTCATTTTCCATTCTTGAATTATAATTGAAATCCTTTTTCCACTAACTGACCAACACTCAAAAGATTATTCTTTAAACCTTCAACATAATAAACATTGTCAGTATTATGCTTACCATCCAAATATATAGTGCATCTTCCTTTGATTAAACAAGCTTTGTCATCTCCAAATCTTACTAGGCCTCCATGAATTTCCTGTAATGATAATAATTTTCTTTTATCACCAGTCATATGATGTGAGCATCCACTATCAATGATCCATTCATCCTTTTCTTTGATTTTTGTTGCTAATGCCTACTCTACCGGTTTGACAATAGGTGTTAGTGGATCTTCTTTTATTGCAATAAATTCTCATCCACTATCTGTTGGATCTTCAACAAAGTCATTTGTAATACCTTCATCTGCATAGTAACATGACTTATCTCTATTTTTCTTAAATTTGTATCTCTGATATTCTGGGTTAGGTTTATATATTCTCTTTGCTTCCTCTCTTAGTCTTGCATGTCTATCAGGAAACCTAGACACCATATGACCAACTTTATTGCAATTAAAACAATTGAAAGGTGCTTTACCTTCATACTTACTTCCTACTAGACCTTTAGGCATCTTCCTTGTGAATAGTGCTTCAAGTTCTTCAAGTTCTTCATTTTCTCTTCTGATATCTTCAAGTTCTTTTGCATAAAGTGATTTCCAATCAGATTTGTCAGATAATGATGATGATGATGCTGATGATGATACTTTGAAAGCTATATCAATTTTGACTGTAGCAATAGGACCAAATTCTTCAAGCTCAAATGCTAAAAGTTTTCCAACCAAAGTTCCTCTAGAAACTGATGTATTAGGCATTGTTCTCAACTCATTAATAGCAATCACTTTCATTTTGTAAGTCGGTGGCAAATCTCTTAAAACTTTAGAAACAATTTCATCTTCACTTAAAGATCCTCCACAACATGGTATTCCTAAAATAATTTCATTAACTCTTTCCATAAATGCAGAAATTCTTTCGTCCTCTTCCATTTTTAAATTTTTATACCTGACCTGGTAACATTCCAATTTTGCAATCTTGATAGTGGTATCTCCTTCATTCATTGTTTCCAGTTTATCCCAAATAGCTTTTGCAGTAGATATGTCTAATAATTCCATGATTTGTTGATCTAATAATGCGTTTAGAAGTGCTTCTCTTTCTTTTCAATCATTCTCCAGGTCTTTAGCCAATGTTAGTGGATGAGGGATATTTAGAGTAGCACCAACATAGCCATTTTTTGTAACACCCCATATATCTCTTCCAATGCAGTTCAGATGTGTTTACATTCTGATCTTTCATATACCATAGTTAGTTCCATCAATTTTAGGACTGTCCTTCCCAAAAATATTTGCTGCTATAGGATCTCCTCAAGTTTTTAGGCTTCTGCAAAAATAGGACTAAGCTTTGATACCAATTGTTAGGAACTCGGAAGGACAACTGAGAGGGTGGGGGAGGTGAATCAGTTGTCAATAAATTACAACCCAAAATAAATTATTCCAACTTAAAACTCAGTGTCGGTAAAATAGATTAACAATTATATTAATACCGGTATAACATAATGCATGAAATAGAAAGAGAAACAACATCCACAACACATGACAAAAATATTTTGACGTGGAAACCCTGTAAGAGGAAAAACCATGGTGGGAAACCTTACCCACAATCAGATGATACTACTGCAGATAGTAAGTGAATACAATAATGGGGTCTGCACATGCAGAAAGGCCAACCGCCTAGAGCTCATTGCTCAATCACAAAATAGGAGTCACACTGACTACAACTAGATGGTTAAATCCAATAACAATGTGCTTCTTCAATATAGCATCTGCAATCCTAGAATCATTATCATTTTAAGCTCTGAAAATGAGTGCCAAACACCTTCATAACCTTTCCTTCAACCTTTAGATAATATTCGCATGATTCGCATAAGGATTTGCTTATTCTCGCTCTACAATAATCTTCAATATTCGCACACACTCATAATAATCTTCAATAAGATCTTACAATTATTTATACAAAACCCTAAGACCTCATCATAAGGTCGACTCACTAAAGATATTACAATTACAAAATAAGTCTCAATGTGATACAATATGTCAGCTCAATACATTTACACATTATCCAATCAATAAACCATTTCCAAAACGTGTCGTGTTGATCAAGAATATGATATCATGTACTGGTCCATAACCTAGACCTATATGTCGGTAAAGGAAAATATGTGAACCAAATTAGTCCAATAAGAAAAACACCAACTCCAAACATCCAATCCATGTCAAATGATCTCCAAATGATAAAAAATCATCATCACTATCGGTGAACCATATAACTTGTCAGTGAAGCATATATCGGTGACTGTGCATAAGCCAATATCCATGTCAGGACCATAATGTGTCAGTTCAACAATAAACCAATATAACGAGAGTTCCAAATCAACAATGTAAACCTCCAAGAAGATAAGTGTTGACATCAATGACAAAACCAATGCAACACATGATGAAGTCATCCATAATATCAACATAATCCACATAAAAATATAAAATTAAACAACCAAAAGAACAATATTGTGGTAATCACCCACCAAGGAATTGATATCACTAAGAAAAATAATATAAACAAGGAGATAAGTGAACAATTGGGTCTAAAAAAATATGAACATAAATAATTTTGGCCCACTAACAAAAAATATGATAGAGTAGTGGAAAGCACCAAACAATCCATTATATAGCAACAAGATGAAGAAATTTATTGTTTTTCAAAAAAAATTCTTATATTGAAGAATTGGCTTGTCTAGCATAAAAAATGGATTTATTGGTAAAATTGAGCAATTGCACCAGGAAATTAATGGAATAAACAAGTACCCAATCAACCATAAGTTCACAAAATAAGAAAAGATCAAAATTGGAATGGACTTCTAATAATAACTACACACCTAAATCATCACACAGTGAAACATGTTATGGTATATTTAGGTGCAAACATTAATAATGTATACTAGCAACAACTTGGGAGATGTAAAGGTGAAAAATATTAGGGTTTACACCATTAGATGTATGAAAACCGTTAATATTTTACTTGGGGACCATTACATTTGGGAAAGATAGGAATTAGATAGATCTAAACCTAAGAGGTCTAAATGATTATCAAACACTAGGTATCTTGGATGAGCCTCTTCTTTCCCTTGAGTTGAATTGATTTATTAAAGATGCTGAAATTAGGGTAAATGCATTGGAGTTGATGTAAAAATGCATGAACAATGAGCTATAGTCTTTGGATCGAGCCAAAAACTTGGATCTGAGGATTGTAAGAGGATTTGAACCTATTCCTAGAAGGAACTCTCTATTTGTCAAGACCGAGATAGTGGGCACTCTTGTACTTTGCACTTTTCACACTCCAATGTGGGATCTATTTGTCTCTGTAAATAAAGCCAATTCTGAAGATCATATTTTTGTACCTATTCTTGTGCACACTATAGAAGAGAAATAGGCTAGGATTAGGGGTTTTCCTAAGTCAAACCCCAGTTTAGGAATTAACCTTGAATGAAATATTGCAAACACTAAAATAAATAATGAAAGATAAATCTTAGATCTACAATAACTGATAATGATGCTTTGCTTCTTGAATAGAATCACATATGTTGTAGGAAATGGCATGAACATGAGAAAACCCTAATCACACACATGCTTTCATATGAATGTTGTAATTTCCTTCACAATGGTTGAATGAAGGAATTATAACCTTGAAGATCTCTGTAAATTATTCATGATGATCACTTTAATGCTTGAATATATTGGTTGAATATTGTTGATGCTTGGATGAGATTAAGTTGATCAAATGCCTTTATATATGAGGATCTACATCAATTTACTAATTAGGCTAACCTCCAATGCTCACATAGAGCCACCAAATTCATTTCCCACCAGACAGATAGGTCACACCTCTCCCTTGAAAAATAGGACCTATTGAGGGTGACCAAAGCATTGGGCACTCTCGTCTATAAACAAGGTGCTAGCACCCTAGTCCTCCTCAATCAAGGACCAAAATTAGGATTCAGGGAGGAGGACACACCTCTAGGGAATCATTTAGTAAGTGTATGAGGCATCAAAATTAGTTTTAAGGTATTGAACGAACCCAGATAGGAGATGAGGAGATGTGGTAAAGTAGGGGCATAAACATGAGGTGTAAATTGACCTGGTGATAATTTATGATGGTACAATAGCTCCCACTTTAATGGGAGGATGAGACTAGGAAAATACTCATGGAAAAGTAGATAAAAGAGAGATGAAAGAGGGGAGAAACAATCACAAGGAGTATATTCCCTTTGCCTACTTCCATTGTAAAAAAGTAGGTCACTGGGCAAAGTACTGTCCTACCAAACCAAAGGTGGAATCCAGGTAGCCTAAGAGCCATACTGAGAACCAAAGGGTGCCAGAAAAAATGGTATGGCAAGCCAAACTCTCAGAGAACAAAGAAGAAAATTCAAATCATTTTAATCCCTTGGGGGAGATGAAGGCTATGCCCTTAGCCCCTATCTCTAGTCCCCCAACCCAAGAAGTTCTGAGAAATGGTTCAATCAAAGTCAACTCTCCGGTTACTTTTCAAACAAGGGAGCTGAAACACCAGATTGAACGTTCAAATGAAATAGTTGAAGTGGTAGCTGACACCTTTGAGGGAAAGGAACAATAAGAGAAAAAAGATCAACCGAAGGAAGGAGAGATCCCTGACTCCCAAGAAGAAAAGACTGATTCCACTCTGCTCATGTCTAATCCTGAAATACAAGAAGCCCAAAAATGTGCTATTTTGGGTCTGAATCTCTCGGAATCAGAATGGGGTTCAAAAATAGCTAACAGTGACTCAAATGATTCAAATGTTTCCAGAACCCCAAATTGGGGAAATTAAGAGGAAATTTCCAAAATCCTTAGCAACTGGAAAGAGGATCCTGAGATAAATGCTGAGTGGAAAATACCAAAGTATAGGATTAAGAAAGGATCTACTCCCTTGATGTCTCTTCTAAGGAAATCTAACAAAATAGCTCAAGTTGATGTTGGGTATACCTCCTCCCCAAGTCAACCCTCTAATCATATAGTCAGAAACAAGGAGGCCAGCAAGAACATTGTAGATGGAACCCAGAAGACTCTCAAGGAGTTAGGAATTGCTAAGTAACTATGAAGATTATCTCTTGGAATATTAGGGGACTCAATAATCCCCATAAGCATGATATCATTAAGAATATGATTAGGGACAGTAAAGCTGATCTCTTTTTAATCCAAGAAACCAAAATGAGTAAAGAAAAAGTTGAATCTTTGAAGTTTTTCAAAAATGGATATGTTAGTGGTGGTAGTTCTGAAGGTGCTTCGGGAGGCATAGCTACCATCTGGAATCTTAATTCTATTAAAGGTCATGTTATTATTCAGGACAACAACTTCTCTTGTATCAAATTTGAGCATTTAATAGATGGCACTTCATGGGTTCTCACCGACATTTATGCACCCAACACTTTGAAGGCTAGAAATTCCTTCTAGAAAAAACTTGTTCATGCTAGGGAGAGTTTTAGAAATCTTAGTTGGCTGGTTATGGGAGATTTCAACACTCCTTTGAGAGAGGAGGAGAAATATAGAGGAAGCCCCCCTCAGCTGGAAAGTAGGATGGCCCTAATGGATTTCATTAATTCTCGGGCTCTTAATGACTTGGATATTTAGGGATGTAATTATACTTGGACTAATAGGAGAACTGGTAATGACCTTATCCAAGTTCATCTTGATAGGACTCTTATTTCTGATGATTGGTATAGTCATTATTTTTGTTCCTTATCGGCCCACATTCGGGTTGGATCAGATCACTTTCTCATCACTTTCATAGCTGACTCTATCAATAGAAGGAGAAATTTCCCCTTTAGATTTGAAAAAATGTGGACCCTTCACCCAGACATCAAAAGTAACATTCGGAAATGGTGGAACATTCAAGTGGAGGGAACTGCTATGTAAGAGTTGTTAAGAAGCTTAAAAGTGTAAAGGATAACATAAGACTCTAGAATAAATCCAACTTTGGGAACATTTTTGAGGCTAAAGGTAAAGTCCAAGAAGACGTTAAAGAAATACAAGCCCAAATCCAGAAAGATGGTTTCAATACTGTGTCTATTGCTGATGAAAATGAGACTCTCAAAAAATTCCATGACATCATTGCCAAAGAGGAAACCTTCTGGAAGCAGAGATCCAGATGCATATGGCTTAAGGAAGGAGACAGGAACACAAGATTCTTCCATATGTCGATGATCAAGCATAAAGCAGTTAATAGGGTCAGTAAACTTGTGGTTGATAATGGGGAGATCACCTAGGAGGATGAAATCAGGATCGAAGCTAAAAGGTTTTTCTCGGATTTGCTAAGAAGGGATCAGAGGTTGGATGCTGAAGCTCAATCTTCCTTCCTTCATAACATTCCTTGTCTCATTGATGAACAAAAGAATGCCTCCCTTTCTTCCATTCCCTCGACTCTATAAATAAAAAATGTTGTCTTCTCCTTTGAGGGAAATAAAGCACCAGGCCCAGATGGTTTTCCCATGTTCTTTTTTTAAGACTTTTGGGACTTTATCGAGAAAGATGTCTCCAATGGAGTCAAGGAATTTTTTGGGGCTAGAAAAATTCTGAAAGAAATCAATGGCACTTTTATTGCTCTCATTCCTAAAACTCACGGTGTTGACTCTATGGACAAATTTATACCCATCAGTCTTTCCAATTCCTTTTATAAAATTATATCAGAGGTTCTCACCTCCTAATTGATGTCTGTCCTACCTAATATTATAACCCACTAGCAAAATGGTTTTGTCCCTGGTCGTCAAATTATTGACTCGATTATTATTGTCCATGAGAATATCCACTCTCTTGTCAAAGCTAAGAAGCAGGGTCTCATCCTCAAGCTTGATCTCTCCAAAGCCTATGATAGGGTTGACTGGTCTTTTCTTATGAAGGTTCTCAAGTCTTTTGGTTTCTCCTCCAAAGTTTTGGACCTCATCACCCACCTCACCACCACAGCTTCTTTTTTTGTCCTTGTCAATGGTTCCCCTTCCCCCTTCTTCCAAGCTTCAAGAGGTCTTAGGCAAGGGAATCCTATTTCCCCCATCCTCTTCATTATTATGGCAGAATATTTTGGAAGGACTATGGAAAATTTGGTTTTGCAAGGCTCCTTTAAGGGTGTCCACCCTTCCTCAGCTGATCTTGTTTGTTCTCATCAACAATTTGTTGATGATACTATTATCATGGGGGAATCTATCATATCTGAAGCTAAAATCCTAAAGAATACTCTTTGTAAGTTTACCTCAGCTTCTGGCCAGCTAATCAACTGGACAAAAAGTGAAGTTTTTTTCATCAATTCCCCTGAGACAAGACAAAAGAGAATTAGTAGAATCCTGGAGTGTAGGATTGCTGATTTTCCTGCCACCTACCTTGGACTCCCCATGGGCACTGTACCTCTTGAATCCTTTTGGAGTTCTTTAGCGGACAAATTCCATAAAAAAGTTAGCTGGTTAGAAAGGAGCCCTCCTAATTCAGGTTGGAAAGCTCCAACTTCTTAAAGCTTCTCTTCAAAGTATTCTGATTTATGCTCTTAGCCTCTTTAGAATTCTAGTTAAGTATGTTGATGCAATCAAGAAAATTCAAAGAAGATTTCTTTGGTCTGGGGTTGAAGACAAGAAAAGAATGTCCTTGGTGGCTTGGGACCAAGTTTGCAGACTGAAGAGCAAAGGTGGTATGGGCTTGAGGAGAATTAGAATCTTAAATGAAGCTCTCCTATCTAAATAGGTCTGGAGAATGTTCTATTTTGCTACTGAATGGTGCAAAATTTGGAAAAGTAAGTACTCTCTTCATTCCTCTTCTCTTTCTTCTTTCATCAAATCGAATCTTAGCATCAATGGATCCCACATATGGAATCATGCATCTAAATGTAAAGAAATTTTAGCCAAAGGTGTGATCTAGAAAGTTGGAAATGGTAGGAATATTAAGTTCTGCGAGGATCCTTGGCTGTTTGATAAACCTTTAGTTGAAATCAATGATTTGTCCCCCCATGCTCCCTCCTATATTAGAACTTTTGGTTCCTTGGTTGCTGAATACTGGACTGGCAACAAATGGAAGAACATTGAAAGTATCCATCCTAGCCTTTCTAAACTCAAGATCCATATGTCTACGGTTTGGTTGAACAAAGAGGTGGATTCCTTGATTTGGAAACATGATCCTAAAGGTACCTTAACTATTTCCTCTATGTATGGTATCTTGTCCTCCTCTCTTTCAGGTAACCCCTTTTGGTCTAAAGCTTGGATTAGAGGCTTAACCTCCAAAATCAATTTCTTCTTTTGGACCATCCTCCAAAATAAAATCTTGACCCTTGACAATCTAAAAAGCAGAGGTTTTGCCTTCCCAAATAGATGTGCTATGTGCCTTAAGGAAGAAGAGTCTGTGGACCACCTTGCCATCCACTGTTCCTTCTCAGCCTCTGTTTGGGAGAGATTCATTAAAAGTTTTAATTTGGCTTGGGTGTTTCCTAATACTATCAGTGATCTATTTTTCTCATGGAACATAAATTGGACTAACCCCTTTTTGAGATCTTTGTGGCAGATTTCTCTTCCTCACATCCTGTGGGGTCTATGGAAAGAAAGAAATAATTGAATCTTTAGGGATGTCTCCCTCAATCAGGATATTGTGTTCTAGAAAATTCAATGGGCTATCTAGGAAAATATAGGGATCATTGAGGGTCCTTGTTTCTTGAATAACTCTCTGGAATCAACCATCTTAAGTGAGTGGAATATGAAGATTTTCGACAGACCTAACCTCATCCAAAATAAAAGGCTTGAAGCAAGATGGCAAACCCCCCCATATGGATGGTTCAAAGTTAATTTTGATGGTTCTGCCAAAGGTAACCCGGGCCCTTCTGGTTGTGGAGTTGTTCTAAGAGACGACAAAGGAATATGCAAGGCGATGGTAGCTGTCCCTATTGGAACTCAAACTAACCATAAAGCTGAAGCTATGGCAGCTCTCCAAGGTATCCTCCTAGCTAAAAAATGGAACTATCCCTACATTTGGATTGAAGGGTATTCAAACAACATAATTAATTGTCTTAAGGGAATTACAAAAGCATCTTGGTCGATCTACAATATAATCATCACTTCTACAGACCTTATTAGTACATTTAAAAAAATCTATATTTCCCATATTTATCGGGAGGCCAATTGCTCTACTGACTAGGCAGCTAATGCAGTGGTAAACAAAGAGGAAAATATTACGTGGACGAGAGAACAAGGACTCCCTGAAAATGTCGGGAAAATCATTTTTAATGATCAATATAGAAGCACCCCAAAGATTCTTGATGGACAGGATAATTATTAAAAGTACTAACTTGAGAACTTCGAGTCACTATAATAATAATAGACTCATTCTTTACGATATCAATGCCAATAGTTCCCATGCTTTTTGGGTAACTTTGATAGTTCTGAAAAGCTCTCAGGCTAATTTTCTCTGCAAGTTTCAAAATTTGGTTTTCAATAGTGACAACATGGGCGGAAACACTAGGAGATATGAACCAAGTAGCTGTAAAAAATGGAAACAAAAGGATGAGGTTAGGGGTATTCTGCAGAGGGGAGGTTTCTTAAATTTTATGGAGGGACTCCATGGACGAGATGGCAGAGTTACCAGTTTTTTCTGCAAAAACTAGAAAAAGGGCATTGCTAAAAATGGGAGACAAAATGGTGGAAATTTATGAAGATCTAATTGCTCAAGCCATGGGTCTCACAAGAGAACGCTGCAACTTCTACAGAGATAGGAAAGTCAGCAAGGAAGCAATTGAAAGATACTCAGCCACCGAGAAGGAGAAAAAATGACTGGTAAAGTTGAGAAAAACTTACTACTTGCCTAGGGCTTTTGCCAAACCTTGGCGGAAGATTCTCTTTGTCTTAATGCATTATATCACTCTAGATGGGAGGTTCACGAAAGTTTATGGTTATCACTTTGTTCTGTTAAATCACTTTAGGCACAATGAAAAGGTTAACTTCCCTTATTTTCTGCTCTATTCGATGAATGCTACTATCAAGGCATACAAAGAAAACCCAATGGGTGATACTGCCATGCACCAAGGCCTTATGGTCCTCATTTATGACCATATTAAGTCCAACCAAATAGCTCGTATGAAGCCCTATATGGATTCTGAGGATGAGGGGTCTGGCTCGACCTTCTCAAAGGAAGAGGATTCTAACAATGACCCTTCGACTGATACGAAGGACAACATGGATGTCTCAGACTATGAAATCAGGAAGAAGAGGAGTTACGCCAAAACAAGACCTTCATCCTCTAGGGGAAAAAAGCCTAAAGGTAGATCCCAAATAAGTATTTCTTCGGATGAAGAGGCATCAGATAAGTCTGAGGAGGAGAGCCCTCAAGGGTTGCTGAAGAAGAAAACAAAAGCTAACACCCAGGCCAGGAAAAAGCACAAGAAGAAAGAGGAGATTGTTAAGGAACTAGATGTCCACCGGCAGGAAAGTGCCCTGGATGCTGATCAGAATCTGGAAAAGGAGACCATGGGAGAAGCTCTTAGGGTTGTTGACACTATCATCACCTGGCACATTCCTAAAGAGGAAAAGGCAACCCCTAGAAAAACCGATCCCCCTGCTAACCCTCCCCTCGAGGGAATGATAGGCTTCATGGAAACTATGGGGTGGCTTATTAATGGTTACAAGAAATTTGTGGACGAAAATAAAAAACTTTGCAATAGAGTTTTGATCTTGGAAACCATTAATACTGGGGAAGGAAAGACCATGGCCAACTATATAGAGGATCTAAAAAACACCATAGCTAAAGCTGAAAACATAAGAGATGCCTTCAATCCCAGGTTTGAAAAAATTAAGAAGGATTTGCTAGAAAGGAATAAGCTTGCTGATGCTAACGACCAAACTCTCTTGGATACTGTTAACAAAGTTGGCAAAATTGAGGAGTGTCTAAATAGCATTGTTGAACAGAGCCTTAGCATCTTGAAGATTTCAGCTAACAATACCAACACCCTTATTAACAAGCTGGATGAAGAAAAGGAAATCCTGGACATTGACCCAAAAACTGAAAGAACAAGGGAAGTTCAAGGTCCCAAAACCCGCACAAGAGGCAAAAAGAAGGAAAAGAAACCCAAAAAGGATCTGGAAGACCTTAAAGTTGTCGGGGCCACTTACAACGAGCTGGTGATAAAGGCGGAGGATCTGTTGAAGAAAATAACTGTGTAGCACCTTCTCCGTTTCTTTGTTGTTGTTAGTTTTGTTGTCCTTTTTGGTTGTTGGCTTTTTGCCAGTCTTTATGTATGTGGTTCTTATGAGCTGGACTTTTTGGTGTTTATTTTAATTTCCTTTGTTAAAGGTTTCAGGTCCTGAAAACCTTCTTTTTTAATTAATCAGAACAATCACAAGGAGTATAAGACATCACTAATTTTGAGGAAGTAAACCCCCAATCTTAGAATCTTAACTCTCAAATGCATGCAAGGGCACACAAAGTAAAAAACAAAAATACAAATAAAAGGAAAACAAATACAAACAAAGACAAAAGGGAAAAGGCACGGAACACAAAAGCTAAAGACCAAAGACAAGACCTCATGTCAACTAACTAAAGAGATCTTGATATCAAAATGTCTCAACCACTAATATCATTCTTGAAAAATGTCATCTCAAGAATACAAGTGATCACATAAAAGAGCAAAGTATGCATCATCCATGAACCACCAATAGAAAGGATGTGGGCTCATGAGAAGAAGGAAATAGAGAACATGTGGATATGTGATAGATGTGTTTTTTTCTAGGTGATACATGAGAAGAATGATGAGAAAGGACATGGATACACATTCTAGATGTGTTTTTCTAGGTGATCCATGTTGGGGAGGAGAGTAGGAATAATCTAGCGGTGTTTTGCTAGTTGCACTCATCCTCATGTGTGTGTGCAATTGATGTTTGGTTTCAAGTATATAGTACCCTGTATATAAATTTGTTTTCTTTGGTTTTGAGCGTGCATCAACCTGTTCAATACATATAATGCAAATGAATTTATGCCAAGGGAAAAATGTCTAGTTTCAGGAACATCTCGTATAAGAGTTTGTTTTCTCTAGTTTTGAGAATGTGTAACCCCATTTAAGATAGATACATGACTGGTTTTGAGGACATCCCATGTAAGAGTTTGTTTTCTCTATTTTTGGTGATGTACACCCCATTTAATATATATCAAATGTTGTGTTTGGTTTTGGGCATGAAGCATCTCATATAAGAGTTTGTTTTCTCTAATTCTGAGTCTGAACACCCTGTTAAGACATGCAAAGATGACATGCAATAATATGGTACAAAGAGGGCTACATGGGTTCCCCCCTTAAGATGTCAACATAGCCCTATGTTTATGCCTTAAGGAAGCTAGAAATGAGGATATCTGCCTTCAATACCAAAGAGATATCCTTTAGAAAATAATGTCATAAATCCAAGATAAAGAGGGAATACTCCTACAAGAAAGGATAAGATAGTTGAAAAAGTGAAAAAAATATATCTTGCAACAAGTGTAAAGAGGATCATTGGATGAGAAGAGATCTTTGCTCAAAAGACATATACCTCCAAGAGGAGTTTTTGAACAAACATGGCATCTTCTACCAAAAGGAAGGAAGGACAACAAGAATGCATACCTTCCCCCTATTGCTAGGTGAAAGGGATTCTTGATGAAGGATAACACACTTTTGACCTAATGTGAGGGGTAAATTTATAATAGATATACATTTCCAAGTGAGGAAGAGGTTATAGCCAAGGATGTAAACACCTCTTGCATAAGAGAGAATCTTTGAGCAAACAAAAACTTCACACAAGGAATGACATCAAATTGTAAGCAAACACCATTCAATGAAGGAAAAGTGGATCCTTAGAAAGGATGAGAGAGAGAGAGAGAGAGAGAGAGAGAGATCATTGCCTCCCAAACACAAGGACAATAAGAAGAATTACACAACCTCTATGGAGATATTAAACATAGGCAAATGTACAATGTACTTACAAGAATAAATATTCAATGCAAGAAAAGACATTTATAAATGTAAAACGCAACTCTAAAGAAGAGGTAACAGAGAAATGTGATGAAAGAAAGATCACTCATTCCACTAAAGAGAAGGATTAATCATAAAATACACACCATTCTATGCATGAAAGGATATTTGAACATGAAAAATGCAACCCCTAAAAGGAATAGTGGCATTTTAGATAGAGAGAAAGAAAATGATAAGATTCTTGCCCCCCAAGTATAGAGACAAGAATGAACCATGTTGCTACACCAAGATGTTTTTTATTGAAAAAGCATCACCTCTTATTACAAAGAGACCCCAATTAAGCTAACTACTTGTGTCATAGTGTGAGGAGCAACATGAAGGGTGTGAGGAGTGCTAAGGCACTACTTTCTCACAAAGAAAGAGAGCAATATTAGTGGGAAGATTTATTTGAGCCTTATTAAATTGTTCTTGAACAAATTCCTTAAATGCTTTACATTTTCCAACAAAATGACAATAGCTTTGATGAAAGAGACAATGCTCCTCACCTTCTTTATGCTTTTTACTAAACTTGACAAAAGGAAAAACAACATTCTTATCATACTTTAATTTCCAAAAGATTTTAGAATGCTAACCTTTCCTGATCATCAATAGGATTAGGATTTTTCTCTTGTGATGTAGGACAAGGGTTCTTAAAATAAGAAGGGTTTTAATTTATGATTTTAACTATCCCTGTATCAATGAGTCCTTGCATTCCATTTTGAAAATTGGGATAATCATTAGTTTGGTGATATGAGAAAAAAGGTGCTTTCGAAGAAAAAGCACTTTTAATGAAATGATAGGTTTGTTTTTTTGCAAGATGATCTTTGAAGTATTTAATCCTATGGAGATCATCCATAGGATAATTATCATTATGGCCTAGGCCTTTTTTTCTGACTTCTGTCAGAGGGTTTATAGGGATTATAATTCCTTGTTCAAAATTTCCAAGTCCTCTTCCTCTAAAACCTTGTTTTGATATTATGTTAAAGCAACTCCTATAAGAATATCTTAATTATTTTGGTAGATAGATCATGAATTAAATTCATAACATCATCTGCTCTGCAAATTTTTTGATGACTAAGATAGGCTCTAGGAGAGTAAGGGGTATCTAGAGAGATTCAAACATCAATACTTTGATCTTGCTCCCCTTGTGCTAGGGTATGTGTGTGAGAAGAAGATGGTTTCATGTTTCTCTTCAATGATTTCTCTCCATTAAGGATATCATTTATAGGAGTATTAGTTTTTTCTTCATTCACATTAGATACCCTAGGAGAGGTAAAAGTATTAGGGTTTCCATTAACATCTCTAAGATTGGGATCCATAAAAGCTTTAATGTGATATAAAATATACAATGAATTTTCCTAGAAATATCACAATAAAATAATCTATATTATAAATGAAATCTTTAAGATCTAGTTGATTGAAAGGAAGAAATTCGAAAATTCTAAAAATGCAATATGCCAAAGTGCTATGAATGAAAAGAAGAAATGTGAAGTGAAAGAAGCCATTATTCAACACATGATTATGAAATATAAGTGAAACTTAGAAAACTAATCATATGTGAAATAGAAAATAAATTATATCTATTAAGTGCCATTATTAATTTTTTAAATTATATCTAAAAATAAAGTGATGAATTATGCAACCCGCAAATCCAATTAACCAAAATAAATTAGGGTTTTTATGAATAAACCTCTAAATTTATGTAATTTGATTAAAATGAGATCTATGAATTTAAATTTGAATTTTGAAATGTTTCCAAATCATATCTGAACTAATTAATCCAAATTAGACAACCCACAAGCTCAATTTTAGAATTAAAAATTAGGGATTTTGTGAATTTAACCTCTAAATTATTGAAATTCAATTGGAAATTGAACTTGTAAATGTAAATTTGAGTTTTAAATTGCCTAAACACTCACATCTAAGAACATCAATTAGAATTAAAGGTGTAAGGAGTCGAGTTCACCAAAATGTAATTGTAAAAATCATAGGGTTTCCAGCATTAGATGTATGAAAAATGCTAATATTTTACTTGGGGACCCTTACATTAGGGAAATATAGGAATTAGATACATCTAAACCAAAGAGGTCTAAATGTTGATCAGATTTTAGGTATCTTGGATGACTCTCTTCTTTCCCTTGAGTTGAATTGATTTATTGAAGTGCTGAAATTAGGGTAAATGTGCTGGCATTGATGTAAAAACACATGAACAATGAGCTACAGTCATCGGATCGAGCTACAAACTTGGATCTGAGGATTGTAAGAGGATTCAGACCTATTCCGAGAAGGATCTCCTTGTTTTTCGGGACTGAGATCATGATCGCTCTGGTCCTCCACACTTTTCGCACTCTAATGGGGGATCTATTCATCTCTGTAAATAAAGCCAATTCTGAATATCGCAGTTCTTTACCTATTCCTTTGCACACTAGAGAAGGGAAATAGGTTGGGAATAGGGGTTTTCTTAAGTCAAATCCTTGTTTAGGAATTAACCTTCAATGAAATATTGAAAATATTGAAATAAATAATGGAAAGATATACCTCAAATCTGCAATGACTGATAATGATTCTTTGCTTCTTGAATATAGTCACATATGTTGTATGAAATAGCATGAACATGAAGAAACCATAATCACACACATGCTTACATATGAATGTTGTAATTTTATCCACATTGGTTGAATGAAGGAAATGTAGCCTTAAAGATCTCTATAAATATTTGATTATAAACACTTCAATGCTTGAATTCTTTTGGTCGAATAATGATGATGCTTGGATGAAATTAAGTTGATAAAATGCCTTTATTTATGAGGATCTAGATCAATTTACCGATTAGGTTGACCTCTAATGGTCACTAGTGCTACCAAATTTATTTCTCATCAGAGAGATAGGTCACACCTCTCCCTTAAAAAATGGGCCCCATTGAGGGGGACCATGGTGTTGGGAACTCTCATAGTGCCCTTGTTCTCCTTAATCAGGGACCAAATTTAGGGTCGAAGGAGGAGGACACACCTCCAAGGAATCATTTGGTAGGTGTATGAGGCATCAAAATTGGAGTTAAGGCATGGAATGGACCCAGATAAGAAGAGGGGGAGATGTGCTAAAGTAGGGGCACAAACATGAGGTGTAAATTGGCTTGGTGACAATTTACAATGCTATAGGAGAAACTAGGAAGCCCTAAACTGGTGAAAACTCCATTCGATATTAGTTTAGTAAATACCCAATTCAAAATAATAAACAACGGGTACATGGAAGAATGTTGAGGTTAATATGCAAGGCCTCAAATTGAATGTAGACTTTGAAGTAGTGAACATGAAATAACATTTTAACACATTTTAAAAATTATTAGTTCTTTAATTGTTTTTTAATGCAAATGCAATAGTATACTCTAAAAAGGAATAAATTTTATTTGTAAATGACACTAGCAGGTAATTCATATTCCCCTAAGAGATTGTGAAGATAGTTCATAGCCAGAAGAAATTGCTCAAGAAGAAGAAGAACAAGATAACTTAAGATTTATATATTAATTTTTTTAATTTCTTATTGCAGATGAAGTGGAAGATCCAAATTAGTAAAGGGGAAATTTAATTACAAAGTGAAGGTACAATTATAGAAAATGATGAGGTACTCAATATATGAAAAAAGGAGGAATACCTCAGTTAACAGCCCAAAAAGTTATGGGTTTTGAAGAACTTTAATGATAAAAAAGACAAACTTAAATCCCACTACATATTACTATAGCATCCTAAAATTATACCTCTTGCAATTTTGACCCATTTGGGGCCCCCACTTTAGTGTCCTCCTCCTCATGCTTGATCGGGACCACATCTCTGTCATGCGATAAACTCCATATTTTCACTTTGTGCCTTCTTGGGGACCCCTGAATCTAACCTAATTTGGAGTAGGACATAGGCATAGCACCTTGGTCCTCACAGGGACTAGGGTGCTATGCCCTGGTCCTCCTTAATTGGGGCCTAATTCAAACCCTAGGCCCTATCCCAAGTTTGAGCGGGAATTGCTTCTCCATGTCAGCCTATGTCAGAAAATTAATATGTTTGAGAACAGGAAAGTATATAAGGAGGTCTTCCCCTCTCATTTGGGAATAACAAGATAAGGCAAGGAAGCTACATTCAAGCAATTAAGCATTCAAGCATTCAAGCATTCATCATCATGCATCTCTAGAGGTCTTCAAGGCTACATATTCTTCATTTATACATTGTGGAGAAACATTACATCATTCATTTGCATGTATGTGTGTGTGATTAGGGTTTTTGTCATGTTCATAACATTGTATATAATATATGTCATTACATTCAAGAATCAAAGAATCTTCATCATTCATTGCAGATCTAAAGGTACACCTTTCCATCATTTTATTTCAAGCATTTGTAATATTTCATTCAAGGTTGATTTCAAACAGAGTTTGACTTAGGCAAACCCCTATTCCCAACCTTTTCCCCATTTTTTCCTATGTGCAAGAAACAAGTGCGCAATTTAATTCTCAAGTTAAGACTTATTTGAAGACACAGAAAAACCCTTTTCAACGTGCGAAAAATTTGGAGGACCAAGAGGCAGCCCCACGGTCCCTTCTTATTTGGGTCATTTTCACAGGGAAAATTTGAATCAACTCATATTACTCAAATCTAAGTGCGTGATAGAATCCTGAACCTGTAGCCCATTATTTTCTCATATTTGTCTTCAATTCTTGCACTTTATCCTAAATCAGCATTTCAACTCACAAAAGAGGGAAAAACTCATCATAATCAATCAATCCACTTAGTATTCATTCCTTATCTTATTTGTGACTGAATCTAGTGGATTCCTCCCCTCTTTTGAATGTAAAGGAAATCCTCCCCAAAGCGAAAATTGATTTGGTAATTTCTCTTTCTCTGTTGCAAATTGCCAAATCAAATTTTCCCCTTTACATTAACTATAAAAAAGGATCCACAAATTGCAAAAAGAAAAACCTTATCATATATCTAATTTACTTCAAAATTCAAAGAGCTCAAAACAAGTTAGTCGCTATTGCACAAGTTATCAATGTTCCCCTATATTAAAAAAGCCTACAAATACTATTGAACACATACTAGATGCTAAGAGGGGAGGGGGAATTAGCATTAACTAAAATATTGGACTACAACCCTGCATCTAATAGTTTTCACTTCAAAGAGAATTAAGTGAAGACATCATAAAATCATTCACACCAATATTTTATATTTGGAAAACCCAAATTGAGAAAAACCACAGTGAGCGGCCAAATCATAGAAATGATCCATTATATAAAAATATTTTACAAAAAGGGAGCTAACTACTCTTGGGGAAAAATAAAAAATGACTTGCGAATCCCATGCCAACTACAACAAGGCAAGATACATAATTATAGCTTATAGAAAAAAGAATTGTATGAATAAAGGCATCTCAGTATGCTGATTACAGTCTCTGTTATACCAAAAACTCTAACCTTGCTGAAATATTCGGACATCCAAGTCTTCATATCACTTCTTTAATATCAACTACCACCTCTATAATGTAATACCTTATAATGTAGCAACTTCATTGGCATTGTCATTCTTACATCAAGTTTCACATGCATATCATCATTGTATTACACACTTCATCTATGTCTCTATATCTCTTTCATCTATCCTGCATATACACATATACCAATCTATAAAAAAACATCTTCACCAAGTTGGGAAAAAGAAGGATTGTAACATGTACGGACATCTCTTATCTATATTATACAACCAGACCAAAATATGAAATGCATAGAACATAATCCAAACCAAAACCAAACCAAACATGCAACACCGAACCAAAAGAATACTTTGCACACCATCACCGATCCTAAAATATATGTCACATCTAACTCTGATAGAATAGCTTGAACACATGAGCAAATCATTTATTTCACAAATGCAAAATTCCAGACCGAAACAAGCAACACCTAGACCATAGAAAACAAACTTCCAACTGTCCTCACCAACAACATGCTAATATCAATCAGATCAACTGTCAATGCAACCTATCAAAGTCCAAACCATAGAACCAATTCATAGCAACCTTTGGCCAAATGAATCACTATAAATACTTCAACATTGTAGATAATTATACTAATGTTCAAACTAGAACCCATTCGAACCACACTATTTGACATCAATGACAATAAAACAAATATTTGTAAAAATCTCCCTATTTGTCATTGATGGAAAACAACCAAAAATGTTTTCACAAATCTCCCTATTCACACATGCCCTAACTAGAGAATCACCCCAACTAAGAAACAATCCACAGACAGCAAAAATAATAGGTGAACATACCCCATCCTCTCTTTTCTAGTCAAAGACATCCTAGAGATATAATCTCTAGTCAGAGACATCTCGGAAAAGCTAAAAGACATGTCACCAAAAGATCAAATCAAGAAAAAACCAAGACTTGACACCAACATAGAATAAAATCTTCAAGTTATTTGTGTTTCTTGTCACATATGTTAACATGTTTGATTCGGTAATAATGTTGCCATCCTGATAAAGGACATATCATGTTGAAAACCATGTTGCTGCTAAAGTCTGCTGAAAGATTTGATTTGTGGAAAGCCTATTGTTGCTTGTGTCTCATCTGAAATTGACTGAATCCATGAAACTAATACTTTATTGTGAAGAAGAACATATTTTTATTGTGGATTGGCGATGCAAGATATCTTTTATTACATATTATGCGCAAAAAGAAGGAGGAATGAAAATGTGATGTTCCTCAAAACATGTGATGCTCGGGGTACCACTTCCATCACTAGATTTAGGATTTTTGCCCCAGTTTAAGATTGGACTTGATTTATTATGGAAGTAAAGGGGTGAAAAGGGAGGATTTATTATGAATGGCTAAGCAATCTTAGGTAGATCCATAACAAGCCATGATGGGATTGGATAAGTTTATTATTGAGTAGTAGGTTGTGAGTGTGTGCAAGGTGAAAGGATGAGATTCAATCCCGAAGCAGGGAGGAGCAATGTCTCTACACATGGTGTCAGTAACCCAGTTTTCACCATGGTACTTACCCCAGGCACCACTGAAGTGGTTTTCACTATTGGAAGAATTTATTTCTCTTTACTTTTTTTTCTATTTTTCAATTTTTTTGTGTCACAAGGCTCCTGTTTGCCAAGTTTTCACCAAGTAACAATTTTTTGCATTTATTTTTTTGTATTTATTTTTTATTTTTTGATATATTTTTATTTTTTAATATTTTTTAATATTTTTAGTTATTGGGATATTCTGAAAAGCTATGTGTAAAACTTGCGAAGGTGCAAGTTGTTGATAGGATCCTCCAAAGGTTCTCCATCTAGTGTTGAGAGCTGATATGCACCTGATCCATAGACTGCTATGATGATTTAAGGACCAAGCCAATTTGGTTTGAACTTATTCTTCTTCTCTCTGTCTTGCTGATTTTTAGGCTTTTCTATGAGAACTAAGTCACCCACCTAAAATGTGTGAGGCTTTTCCTTGTGATTATAGTTGTGTTGTCCCTTGAATGAATGATATGTTTCTCCCTTGATTGTCTTCCTTGATGAAGGAACTAAGGTAGAATTACTAATGTGTGGACTAAGTTTTCCCATATGCGTGTCATCTAAAGAAGTTTGGGCATCCCTGACAACAAAGTCCTTCAAGAAATTTCCATCAAAGGTCCATTGATGTGGTGTATCACCAAAAGAGGATGGTTGTGTGGAACATGTGGATGAGGAATGAAAGCTTATGATTGTGAAAATAAGTGAAAGTAGGATAGCATGATGGCTACTTATGATCAACAAGTATTCTTTTTTACTTGAAATTTTAGAACTTTTACCCCCAGTTATTTTGATATTAGAGGAGATCAACTCTTGTTATTTTTTCTTCATAGGATTTACATCCTTGACTTTGATTTTCCAGAGTCCAATAGATTTTGATTTTGATTTAGGCTAAAGGAATTTTCTTTATTTTTGAGTACAAGATTTTTGTTTTCAAGGCTTGATTTTTGATCCCCAAGTAGTAAGGGCTTTTGTGATTCTTGTTGATCCAAGTCTAGGAGAGGAGTGGAAATGGAATGAGTGGATGAAATTATAAGGCTATAGAAGTTCTCAAGAGGGTTGGAAATACATTCAATAGATTCTTTGTTGGAACCACTCTTAGGGCTGTTGATATGAAGAGTTTCTTGCACCACTAGAGGAGATTTGCTTTTAGACTTAGTAGCCACAACACTGGGTGGTTCATACCCAATACTTTGGCATTGAAAATTGTTTGTAGGTTGTTCATGTCGTGCCTATGAAGTGTAATACCTGCAGCTGAAACACAAACACTCAATACATCATTACAATCATGGTTAGCAAATTTAAAACAAAGAAAGAGAAAACCATGGCAAAGCGATCTATTGCCTCCTAAGAGACGCGAGTGTAGATTTTCTCTCGGATCTGGATAAGCAAATTCCAGTGACTTGACTACACCTAGATGGATGATTTGAAATAATAATTATGCAATTAAGCTAGAAAAGAGAATGATTAAGCTACATGATTCAATAATTATGCTATAAAATGATCAAATTAAGCTAGATCTAAGATGCAATTGTCTATAATAACAATTCTCAAATGATATGCTAAGAGATATTATGCCTATAGTAACAATGCCTAAAATTCAAATGAGATGGGATGATTATTGCTCCAAAATGGGGGATATTTATAGGATTTCCAAGGCCAGGGGTGAGGTGGCAGGAATCAACGATCAAGATTGAGTCTGAAGATATCAATGGTGAAATTGGAGGAGGTTGGAAAAGAGGTTGGAGGAAAGCGGACATTTGTCATCTCTATGGTGACAAGTGTCAAGGGGCTTCCAAGAGAGGGGACATGTGGCTCAGGAATGCCATGTGTCTCAAGGGAAGAGTATCCACACCATAGGAGGTTAGGATAAGGAGGTTAGGATGTGCAAGCTAAGATAGGTTTAATTAAACTAGGGTTGGATGGAATGGGTTAGGTTTAGAAGTGGTTAGGTTAGGAGGCATGTGGGTAATTTAAATTTAAAAATTCAAATAATAGGAAAAGACTAATTAACTTTCAACAACTCATAAATGGATTTTATTTAATTAATTAGAAGATTAGAAGAATTAATGGAAGTGGGGGGAGGATTAATTAATTTGAATTAATTAATCAAAGGGGATTATGAAATGAACCTATTAAATAAATCTTTAGATTTATTAATAAGTAGATGAGTGGAAGAATTTAATCAATTTGCTAATGAATTCAATTAAATTGGGGAGGGGGATTAATTAAATAATTTCTTATTTAATTAACTATCTTTAGACCATTTTTAGGTGTATACATTTTGCCCCTCTTTGAAGCGAGGTGTGATTAATTTGAATTAATTAATCAAAGGGGATTATGAAATGAACCTATTAAATAAATCTTTAGATTTATTAATAAGTAGATGAGTGGAAGAATTTAATCAATTTGCTAATGAATTCAATTAAATTGGGGAGGGGGATTAATTAAATAATTTCTTATTTAATTAACTATCTTTAGACCATTTTTAGGTGTATACATTTTGCCCCTCTTTGAAGCGAGGTGTGATTAATTTGAATTAATTAATCAAAGGGGATTATGAAATGAACCTATTAAATAAATCTTTAGATTTATTAATAAGTAGATGAGTGGAATAATTTAATCAAATTGCTAATGAATTCAATTAAATTGGGGAGGGGGATTAATTAAATAATTGCTTATTTAATTAACTATCTTTAGACCATTTTTAGGTGTATACATTTTGCCCCTCTTTGAAGCGAGGTGTGATGTCGCGTTGATTCAAAGAATAATCTCATTTTGATGATGATATTGGTTTGATAGGATGCTCCGGCTATTGATTGATATATTGTGATATGATGATGCCCCCTCAGAAGATCAATTGAGATAATTGACCTTTGGAGTTTTATGAATTTTTGCGAAATTGATATCCTGATTAGAAATGATTTGATTTCTGCAACTATGTTTGATGAAAATGTGAGTTCTACAATCATGGTGATGTGGTTCTTGATTATTGATAAAGCTTGATTGGTTAGATTGATAAGATCGAGATTTAGTCTGGGTTCAAGAATGACACCTCCTGTATAAGACAAAGATGATCAAAGCGTCTGGTTTCAGGAACGATATATTTTGTATAAGACATGATCAGAATGTCTGGTTTCAAGAAAGATACATCCTGTATATGACATGATAGGATCGATTTAGATGCGATCAATTGATATAAGTGATAAGGTTGATTGAGCAAAGAACTGAAAGATTTGTTGATATCAAGTTGTAGAAAAATTTATATATGCTGATGTTGGTTTTGTTGAGAGGGTAGCATAAGATTTTCGCTGGGTCGATAATAGCTGGAGAGAGATGAGTCATCACTCTGATTGCATATACACTTGTGATGATTCCTGCGGTAGATTTAACCTTGGATAAAATGAGCATGTGGGATCCCATGTAAGAATGAAATGCAAGCTAAATGCAAATGAAAATGCAAAGCTATGACCAGATCAGTCACTAGATTATTGTATTTTTGTCATCATTGAGCTTTTGAAATGTGGGAAGTGAGTGCAAACATCGATGGTATAATTAAACCATGATGACCTGAGCACTTATTTCCTGGATTTTGATATGGCAAGTTAGCACAAGAATCGAGGTATAATTAAACCAAGATGACCTGAGTGTTACTTGCATAAAGCAGGCAATATTAACCATTGGTATATGCAAATCAGAAATGTCTTCGATAATACTCTGATGATCACATCCTGAGACAAATTTTCACATATTAATGATTAATTTACAGATAGCAGACAAGAAAAATATCATGTTCCTTCCTTGTTCCTCTAGTCAAAGACATCCTAGAGTCACTCAGAAATCATGATAGCGAAAATCAAGATAGAAAAATATGAACAATCATGCTAAAATCATTATCCAAAAGATATCATCCATGTGTTTAGACTAACTTTGTGATAGTTTGATGGTTGGTAATTTGATCTCATGTTCAAAGTTGGATGTGTCTCAGTTTTCGCTTGATAAGGGTTGTTTAACTATTGTTCTACTTGTTTGATTAAGCTCAAAATGATTAAAAATTTTGCCCCTGCTAGGTGCAAGATTTTATCCCAAGCCTAGAAACAAATTTGTTATGATATACTCAATGATCCAAACCATGATGAGAGATTAGCTGGGATGCATGCGTTTGTACAAAGGCTTCATGATGGAAATGGACAACGCTAATGGAAAATGAATGCAAGCGGAAATATGCATGAACTAATAGATGGAAGAGCTAGCGGACAGATAGTGCATGTTTGCCAGGTTTTCACCATCTGTTTTTATTGCACTTTTTCTCATATTTGATTTTTTTTTTTTCTACTTTTTCACTTTTTTTTGGATTTTCTTCTTTTTTACTTCTTTTTTTATTTTTCTGCTTTTTCACTGTTTTTTATTTTTTTGCTTTTTCACTGTTTTTTATTTTTTTGCTTTTTCAGACATAAAATTTCTTCAGATGCATGATATTGATGGGTCTATTGAGTTGATCTTCGTCTGGTGTTGATAGTTGATATGTTCTTGATCCAAACATTGTTGTGACCATAAACAGACTTAACCAGTTTGGTTCAAACTTTCCTTTCTTTTC
The DNA here is from genome assembly GCF_030272615.1 of Cryptomeria japonica. Taxonomy (NCBI): domain Eukaryota; kingdom Viridiplantae; phylum Streptophyta; class Pinopsida; order Cupressales; family Cupressaceae; genus Cryptomeria; species Cryptomeria japonica. The sequence continues at coordinate 499,129,702 of NC_081413.1, forward strand.
TCGATCTTCCTCATTGCATGGATTTTATTTTAGTACTAGTTCCCCAACTTGAAAGACTCATGGTTTGACCCTGTGATTATAACTTTGGCATATTCTTTGCTGATATACCTTTAAATGATCAAAGGCATTTTTTCTTCTTTCATGGATTAATTCTAAATCTTATAATCTAGATACTCGTTGTTCTTCATCTAGAATGAGACCTTTTAATGATACTCATAGAGAAGGTATCTCTAATCCATAAACAAGAGAGAAAGGTGTGGCACCTATTGTTGTGCAGATACTGATATGGTAGGCTCATAGAGCAAGGTTTAATTGAATATGCCAATCTCTTCTAGCATCATTTATTGTCTTTTTGAGGATTTTCCAGAATTGTTTTGTTTGATGCTTCTGCTTGTCCATTCCCTTGTGGATAGTGGGGTGTGGAGAATCTGCATTGCATCTGGAATTTCTCACATAGTTCTTGTACATCCTGATTCTTTAACAGTCTCCCATTATCAGTGATAATGGTGTGAGATTTTGCCAAGATAAAGAGGCAATGGAAAGCACAAATAAAAGAGAATAAAATAGATGATACAAATAAGTTGTATTTTATCAAGATGAAAAATATGATCAACTGGATCATTAAGCATTACATACAATGAATATAAGCCTACTTATATAGGCAAGGCTATATGGATATGTGAGCACACAAACATGACATGTGGCTCAATAAGAAACAAGGGTAGGTAGGAAATAGGTATGGGTAGGTAGGAGAAATAATATAATAATCTACATGAGGTGGATCACCCATTGAATGTGGAGTGTAACAACAATATCAACACCATAAAAGGTAGAAATTCTCCTACACACACTATCCCAATGTGGCACAAACACCCAAGTGTCTCATACCCAAACTACTATGAAATGCATTTCCTAAGTAAACTTAAGTAAGGTGTAATAATATCCATGATGAATAATTATTTACACCAACACCCCCCCTTAAGTGCAACTTAGGGGAATGCACTTAAGTCTACAATGCAACTAAGCAATGCAAGATGGGTCCCAGCTACTAGGCCATGTTAGGTACCCATGTACAAATGCAAATGCATGAAAACCAATGCAATGAAATCTCTCACAAAGTGGGGAAAGAGAGAAAAACCCAATGGGAAAAACCCTCCCCCAAAAGAGAGATGAAAGCTAGATACAAAGAACTCTCATAGAAGTGTGAAGGACAAAACCCCATGTGAGGAAAAATTCCCCCCCATATGAGAGAAGAAGAGAAAATAGGAAGCCCCCCCTCAATGTGGAATCTGCACCAATGATAGAAGCTCGATGTATGAAGAAACTGCTCCACGAATGTCGAACAACATTCCCCCCTTTAGGAAGAAACAAAACCAAATGTGTATCCATGAAGTCTCCCCAATCATGAAGGGAAGATGTATGAAGAAAACTCATGATGAAGGGAATCTCTGAAAACTGCTCAAGTGTCCCCATGTCGATGCTGAAAGATACCCCCTCCAAAGGTGGTAAACTGTGCCACACTTCTGAAAAAGGCACTCCAAGATCTAGTGGAGATGGGCGTAGAACATGTCCCAAAGACTCACATGTCTCCTCAAAAAATAAAGAGACCTCCTCCAACTATTGTACATAAGTATCCACAATCATGTCAACCTCGAAAGAATGATCATGTAGAGATTGAACAAGAGGGTCAGAGTGTTCCCTCGCAACAATCGAAGAAGGATCACCTTCATCAAAGAGAAGATGAATGTCATCAATGATGTCTCCCAAATTTGCAATGTAGGATTCCATAAATAAACATGCAATGTTTGTCAAGTAATCATCCCATGAATCTGAAGCTGTAAGACAATGAATATCCTGCTGCACTGAATCACATGAAGGCAAAACTGTCACACTATCCATATCATCGGGTGCAATAAGTGATGTGATATCAATATGAGGAGATGAAATACAAGACTCAATAACGGGTTCACATGTGAGAATCCCCATGTTCAAGTGCGCAAAGTTCTCCTCAAAATCTGAACCATCACAAGAAGTGTGATCATCATGTGTAGAATCATCAAATGTGAAATTATCATCATCAACAAAATCTGAAAAGGAGTATAACCGAGATGCATGATCAACCACCCCAGTCGCAATGATAGCTCTAGTCTCCAAATCTCTAATGAAAACTGACTCAGGTGTGAACTCCACAACTCTCTTAGTTGCACCATGTGTGATTTGATAGATGGAAAGGAGATTGTTTGTCAAGTGGGGTACACACAACACATCATTGAAGGAGTTATCCCCAATGTCAATAGATCCTTTCCCAATCACATCCATGTATGTATGATTGCCCATCAAAATCTGCGGCATGGTGCAAGGCTCAAATGTAGAGAACATAGACTGCAAAGATGCCATATGATGAGAAGCCCTTGAATCAAGAAGCCATCTCTCTGAATCATGACTGGTAGTAGCACAAAAAGCTTTTCCTTTTCTTGTCCCAAAATAATGAGCCTTCCCACTTGTAGAAGCCATGAGTGCTTTCCCTTTTCCTTTTGAGTGTGAGGAAGTGGAAGTTGATGAATCATCCTTCTTGTAGACATTAGGCAAATCAATGTCATTCTTTTTGAGGATATGTGTGAGCTCATCAATCTTCTTAAAATGGCAACAACGCTCCTAAACTTTTTACAATAGGCATAAGTAGGTTTCTCCCTCTTTGGTGAATTATCCCTCTTGGAAGAGGATGAATCTCCTTGTTGTGGAGAGGATGATGCTTTGTCCTTAGGCTTTGATTGCCATTTCTTCTTGTTTGAGTTGTCCTTTCCTTGATTTCCTTTGTTCCCTTGATTTGCCACTAATGCTTGAGACTTAGAATCCTTAAGAATGCCCATGCTTATCAACTTAGTTTGTTCCATCATCAACATTTCATTGAAAGCATCAAATGTAGGCATTGTGTAGCTTGAACCCATTGTCATCCTATGGGTTTGGAAACTAGAAACAAATGTTGCATATTCTTGTGGAAGCTTGCCTATCAAGTTGAAGATCAATTGAGTATCCTTCTTATCAATGCCACAATCTTTGAGTTGTGACATCAACTCATTTGCCTTAGTGACATAATCTTGTATAGTATCAAAGTTCTTGGGATCTAACATGGTGAGATCACTATCAATTTGATATCCCCTAATCTCATCAACTTGACCATACAAGTCTTGAAACTTTTTCCAAGAATCCTTGATTAGAATACATTTCTCAATATGAAAAATGAGATCCTTTGATACATACTTTCTTAAGGTACCAATTGCCATGATATTTTTAGTGAGCCAATCCAAGTGACCAACTGGATCAACCTTAGGATCGGTAGGAGCAATAATAGTTCCATGAATGTAATGAGTTAGTCCTTTTTCCATAAGTTTACTCCATGCATCAATTTTCCAAGTAGCATAATTATGAGAAGTTAAGAGAAGAAACTTAGAAGAACCCATAGCAACAAAAAGGAAGGAAAACAAGAGCACAAAAGCACAAGATACACCCCCCCAAATTCACTCAATCAAAGTACCCCCCCCCCAAAAAAATGATGATTTTGGCACTTTATATGTAGTGCGTGTACAATAGGCCACTTGCAAACAATGGCAAGGTGGAATTCTGATTTTGTTTTACAATTGTCCCAATAGGCTGAGAAGTTCAAAGAAAAAGATCAGAAAGATAGATCTATGCAATACAAATGCCAAATTGGCCAAATAAGACCATATGATGAATGTACAATTTCTACCCATAATTGCTGCAAACTGATAGCATATTCTAAGAGTAGACAAAAAATAATGCACTTTCAAAAAAAACGGCACCTGAAAAGGAGTCCATATGAGCCCAAATGAAGCCTCCAAAGTTGTAAAAATCAAGATTTCATGATTTCCGAAAAACCTGTATCCGAGAAATAGAAAACTCCAACACCATTGTACAGATCACAAAATTCTACCCCAAAACAAAAAAAATTGCTCGAAAAAAGGAGTTTGGATGAGTGAGATATCGCTATTTGAAAATCGCCTGCAAAATTATAATTTTTAGAAAATTTCCGTCGCAGCGTCAAACTTCAAATGCCTCTAGATTTGGCCTCCAAAGTTTGATTTTGATGAAACAAAAGGAAAAATTGACTTTCTTGGACCTCCTAAATCCAATGGTAACCTCAGATTTGACCCATCAAGCTTCAATAATAACCTGCAATAGAAAACTCCAAAATACAAACCCCAAATAGTATCAAATTTCTCCCAATTGGCAAACCAATGACACTCTAATGGCTCTGATACCAGTTGAGATTTTGCCAAGATCAAGAGGCAATGGAAAGAACAAATAAGAGAGACTAAAATAGATGTTAGAAATAAACTGTATTCTATCAAGATGAAAAATATGATCAACTGGATCATTAAGCATTACATACAATGAATATAAGCCTACTTATAAAGGCAAGGCTATATGGATATGTGAGCACACAAACATGACATGTGGCTCAATAAGAAACAAGGGTAGGTAGGAAATAGGTATGGGTAGGTAGGAGAAATAATATAATAGTCCACATGAGGTGGATCACCCACTGAATGTGGAGTGTAACAATAAGATCAACACCATAAAAGGTAGAAATTCTCCTACACACACTATCCCAATGTGGCACAAACACCCAAGTGTCTCATGCCCAAACTACTATGAAATGCATTTCTTAAGTAAACTTAAGTAAGGTGTAATAATATCCATGATGAATAATTATTTACACCAACAAATGGTCATGGGTATTCCATAGCGACAGATGATGTAGTTCAAGATAAATGCAATAATTTATTTTCTGGTGATATTTGTGAGAGGTGCTGCCTCAATCCATTTTGTAAAATATTCTGTAGCGAAAAGGATGAATTTATGACCATTAGATGAAGAAGGATTTATCTTTCCTACTAGATCAAGACCCCATTGGCAGAAAAGGACAAGATGTTGCCAAAGCACGAAGTTCTTGTGCTAGTGCATGAATCAAATTCCCATGGATTTGACATTGTTTGCATGTTCTAGCTATCTGAAAAGAATCTCATTCCTTAGTCAGTCAATAATAGCCCAAGAATATGAGTTTATTTGAAAGGGTAAGACCACTTGAATGAGTGCCACAAATTTCATTATGGACTTCATGTAAGGCCTTCTTATATTCTTCTTGTTTGAGACATCTTAAAAGAGTACCATCTAGACCTCGTTTAAATAGGGTATCCATGATAAGAGTATAATGGGAGGATCGGCGAATAAAGTTTCTCTTTTGATTTTTTGATAAGTCGGGAGGTAAAGTGTTATCTTTCAGGGATGTGTAAGTTTTACCATAACGGGATGAATCATGCCCAACAAGGTGACAAATAGTTTGGGAATGATAATTATGAGCAGGGTAAAACAACTCTTCCACCAGGAATTCATAACACTATTGATTTTCTTGTGTCTGAAGGAGAGAAGAAAGTGTAGCCATGGCATCTGCTGCTTTGTTGTCATTCCTAGAATATACTGAAAAGTTATTTCTACAAAGTATTTCTTGATATCATCAACCATCTTTTTATAAGGCATTAATAATTCGTCCTTTGTTCGATAATCGTCATTGATTTGAATGATGATGAGCTGAGAGTCTCCAAAGACTTGAAGTTGTGTAATGTTCCATTCTATAGCCATTTTGATACCTATAACTAAAGCTTCATACTCTGTTGTATTGTTGGTGCATGGAAAGCTTAATTTGTATGCTTTTGGAATTGTATGACCTTGTGGTGTGATGTATAGAATACCTGCTCCTGATCCATGTTGTGTATATTAACCATCAAAGTATAATTGGCATGTTTTTGTGGTGACCGTTAGGATATCAGCATCAGGAAACTCAATCTAGAAAATATGATTATCTTGAAGTGGTGCCTCTGCTAGTTGGTATGCGACAACTTGTCCTTTTATATCTTTTTTGTCAACATACTCAATATCAAACTCACTCAGGATCATGATCTATTTTGCTAATCGTCCTGTTAATGTTGCCTTGTTGAGAAAATACTTCAATGGATCAATTTTAGCAATCAACTTGATGGAGTGAGATAGTAGATAGTGTCGTAATTTTTGAGAAGCAAAAACTACTACCAAGCATGCTTTTTCTAGTTGGTGAATAGTTTATCTCATATCCTACTAGTGTTCTGCTGATGTAGTAGATAGCTCATTCTTTTCCTTCATTGTCTTGTTGTGCAAGGAGAACTCCTAATGATGCTTCAGTGGTTGATACATAAAGTAACAATGGTTTTCCTGGAATTGGTGACATTAGAACAGGTGGTTGCATGAGATATGCTTTGATCTTGTTGAATGTGTCCTCACATTGATGGTCCCACTTGAAATGAACATTTTTATGCAATAGATGAGTAAATGGTTGACACTTATCTGCTAGTTGAGCAACAAATCTTCTGATTGACTAGAGTCTTCCTTGGAGTGATCTCAGTTGACCGATATTTCGAGGAGATGCCATGTCCATGATGGCTTTGACCTTAGCTGGATCCACTTCAATACCTCTAGTTGAAACAATGTATCCCAATAGCTTGCCGGAAGTGACACCAAAGATACATTTCTTAGGGTTTAGTCGTATCTTGTATTGTTCTAACCAGTCAAAGATCTTTTCCAGTATCTCTATATGTTCTTCTCAGTTGTATGATTTAGCCAAGATGTCATCCACATAGTCTTCCATGATTGTATGCATCATGTCATGAAATATAGTTGTCATATCTCTTTGATATGTAGCACCTGCATTCTTTAATCCAAAAGGCATGATGTTCTAGCAAAAAGTACCCCATGGACATGTGAAAGTTGTCTTTTCTTGATCTTCGGGTGCTATTTTCATCTCATTGTATCTGGAGAAACCATCCATTAAAGAAAACATGGAGTTTCCAGCAGTTAAATCTACAATGATGTCGATGTTAGGAAAAGGAAAATCATCTTTTGGACATGCATTATTAAGATCTCTAAAGTCTATGCATATTCTGATGCTTTTATCTGGTTTTGAAATAGGAATGATGTTGGATACCCATTGAGGATAAGATACAGGTCTGATGAATCTGACATCTAATAATTTTTTTAGTTCTGCTTTGATTAGAATAGCGATATGCGGATGCATTTTCCTTAACTTTTGTTTGATTGGTTTGGATCCTGGATTTAAATTTAAGTGATGCATAATAAGCTCTGGATCTAATCTTGATGTGTCTGCATATGACCAGGTGAAATTTATTTGCCTTCGTTTGAAGAATTCCATATATTGTTGTATTTCTTGCTTAGACAGAGAAGTCGTTGGATGAAGAATCTTTGGTTGCTCTTTTGGTTCAATCAAAATGGATGACCTTTCTTGATAGTGCTTAGGTAAAGTGTCAAATCTCCCATCTTTCGGCGCCTCAAGGAGGTTTTCACCATTAGATACATCCTTTCTTTTTACTTTTTCCTGATCTAATGTTGCCAAGAAATAGTTTTCATCATTAGACTTGATAATTTTTTCGTTATTTTCACTTTTGCGACTGGGAGATTTGGCACCCGCATGACTGGAAGATGCATCATTGAAATTCCTGGTGAGAGTTGTTATAGGTTCGATTATATTAAGATATACAGATATGGCATGGTCATTTGGAAAGGTATCAATGACGGTATGTCCTTCATTTTCCCAATCAATAAGCTCGGGGTGGGGTAGAGGTAAGGGGTCTTCAAGTTGGGATGTTTTGAGGGTATCAAGGGTCATGATAGATGTATCAAAGTTTTCAATATGTTTTTCGATGTCTAGAACGGTACTCTCATCAGAATGACCTTGCATAATAAACTCCTGATCATCCTCGGTTAAGTCCAAGTCAACCAAATGTGATTCTAATTCAAGTAGGATAGTTCCTGACATTTGTCCTGCATACGTGAGAACTACATCGATTCCTACATCTTCTTAAAAGCAATTTTCTTCAGCTAATTCTTCAGAGTGATAGGAATCCCATTCCCATTCATTAGAATCTGTATCACTTGCATCTTGCAATCTACAGGTTTGTTCATATAGTATTTGATTTGTTTCGTCAGCTTTTGTTGCTATATCTTTTCTTATTTAATATTCAACCTCTTCAGGACTGAGATTTAGTTATGTCAACCTTGCTATGAGCTCTCTTTGATTAGTATTAGTTTCTTCTTTGTTTTGATTGAGATTTCAGGCTGCCTGGGAGGTTCTTTTAGTTTGTTTTTCCTATTGATTTGAAGCTTGGTTCTTTTCCCATTTCATGTTTGCTTGTGTTTGTTGCTTAGCTGATGTTTTTTCTTTTCCAATTGTTAGTTGTTCTTGTTTGTTTTCGTATTCCTCTTGTTGTTGGCTAAAAGATGTGTCTTCTGGTAGAGTGACTTGTCCATACCCTAAGCCTATTTTTTCAGTAGCTTGCTGAGTATAAGGTTGAATATGTTCTAAGATACCTTCTTTTCTTTTTCCTATAGGACATGTTCCAGTGTATCTAATTTTTCTAAGAATGTTAAATCCTTTTTCATACTTTTCTGTAGGTATGCAGATATTCTTGATCTTTTTTTGAAGTTCTTCATCCTTGTATAGCCACTGTAGTATATCTTTGTCTTCTGTTTCCTCTGATAAGGTCCCAACACTAACAAATGCTCCGTCAAACATTGAAAGATGTTTCACAACTGGTTGTTGCTTAGATTTTGATGGTTTTCCAAAGGATTTAAGGGAATGTGGTATTTGTGATATTGAATATTCTCTGTTCCCTCGATCTCATAGCTGCATTTTTTTTCCATACTTGACAAAATAGAGGCAAATGATTGTTCCTTGGATTGTGTGTTAGAAGATGATGCCTGCCTATTATGAGGAACAATGACTTCTTGAATTGGTTTAGGATTACTACAATACTGAAATGGATTTGAATTTGTTGAGATCATGATTTCCTGTCCACTGTAGGGAAACTTTAAGCATTGATGGTATGTTGATGGAATAGCTTGTATGTCATGTATCCAGGGTCTTCCCAAGAGTATGTTATATGATAAGTCCAAGTCTATAACTTGGCATGATGTGTCTTTCTGCAAAGGTCCCATTTTGATGGGTAACATCACAATTCTTTTAGAGGAACACTCTTCTTCATCATAGGCTTTTATGGTGATCTTTTTCCAAGGATCAACTGCATATTCTTAATAACCCAAAGTATGGACTAGACTCAAAGAGCAAATATTTAAACCAGCTCCTCCAACTATTAGGATGTGTCTTATGAATGATGACTTCAATATGCAAGGGAGCATTATGGGGATGTTGTAAGGACATGTCATCTTCTTTAGTGAATGATAAGCAATGGGAGGTTGTGAGGTATCCCACCATGGTTTGAAATTGATCGATATCAAGATATTTGGATACTATTGTATCTACTAATGCTCATTCAAGAATTTCTTTGTGTGCAGGTGAAAGCTTTAAAAGTTCTAAGATGGATATTTGTGTTTTCTACAATTGATCCACTCGATTGTACTGTTTTGTAGTGGATGACGTATTTGTTGTAGGACCTGGAATAACAACTTTGGCTTTGCTTCTTGTGATAGCATGATAAGGTTCTTGATTTTTCTTTTCTTTAACTACAATCACATTTACCACATTATCATATGTATGAGCGTAGTTTACCTTCGCTTTACCCATACCAAAATTTGTTGTTGATGATTCACCTTTCTCATAGTTTGGAAGCGGAGTTTTAAAAGTTGTATGAGATTCATTTTTTGTATGTCCATCCATAGTTATTACTCCATTATCAATTAAATCTCGGATGACATGTTTCAACCGCTGAAAATTATCTGTGTGATGTCCCTTGTTTAGATGGAAATCATAATAATGGTTATCATTCCTCCAGGGTGGTTTTATTTGAGGTTCGTAGTTCCTTTCTTCTGGAAAAGTAATCAATTTGTTTGCGAGAAGTGTCTTTAGTGCAGATCCAAGGGGTTCACCAATGTTTGTAAATTGTCTTCGAAAGAAACTTTTGATAGTTTCTTTTTGGTGATGGTTCTTTTGCTGAGCCGTTGCTGAGTGAGTGGATAAATTAAAAACTGGTTCCTTTGGTTTCACATTATTGTTATCCACTATTCCATCATCGATGACATTACAATTTTTATTCCAAAACTTTGGCTTATCATTGTGGTTGTTGTTATTGTTGTTGTTGTTAGGAGGATGGACTCCTTCTTTGTATATTTTCAACTCACCTTTCTTTATCATGGCTTCCTCCATTCTGATTCCATTATCAATCATCTTTGTGAAACTTTGATTTCCTTGCAATTTTAGATAATAACTCATTTGATCATTTAGGTTATCAATGAAGATGTCCATTTTTTCATACTCTAGCACTGTACAAGGATATCTTGAAGCTAACCGTCTCCATCGCTATAAAAATATCATGAAAGGTTCTCCAATCTTTTGTTTGGCATTACATAGGTCTAGCATTGTTACTTCAAACTTTTCCACCAACTCTGAGAATGATCTGATTCCAGGTGAAGGTTTGGAGAACCATTCCATAGCTAGTCCAATTAAGCTTTTCAGAAATAATCTCATCAAGTAGGTATCCTCATGTGAAAACTCCATACTCATTGTGCAAAATTATTGTATATGATCTTGAGGGTCAATGCTTCCATCATATTTTTCATATCTAGGAGTTTCACAACCTATAGGAAATGGTATCATGTTTAGATTTATGTCAAATGGATAAGGATAGATTTCTTGAAGTGAGTATCTTCTAACATTTCCTCTCTACATATCTTGAATTTGTGTTTGCAGTGTTTGTATTTGTTTTATGAGAGTTGTGATAGGATTATCAACATGATTTGTTCTTGCATAACCATGATTTTATAGTCTAGGAGGATCTGGATCTCTTCTTGTTTCATCTCTAGCCCTTCTTGTATCTTCACTGGATTGAACGTTATTTAGAATTTCTTCTTCATCCCTTTGGAGCATGTAAGTTTCCTCATTGGTTTTGGTATTACTAGGAATTGACGTGTCATTCATTTTGAGACCAAAACTATCCTCATATTGTTCGCTATTAGGGGGACGGTGACTTTTCTTTTTTGTCAATTTGTTCACATCAAAATCTTGGGGGAGTGTAGCACCATATTTTGCTAACATTAGGAAATATTTTTCTTTTTCTCCCTCCAATAATTTTTGCATAAATTTATCGAATTGAGGATTTTGTTTGATGTCTCTGATATTTTGTTCTGTTATTTCTCCTTCAACTTGTATTTCATCTTCATGTTCCATGGTTCTATGCTCTTCAGTTATTTCCAATGTTTTGATTTCCGTCTCTATGATTCTTCATCTCTGAGCTCTAGTTAGAATGGGCATACACGTGTGTTAGATATTTTTCTAGGATTCGATTGTCCAAAATTTGTTTTGATAAGTGATCAACTATCAATGTAAATGTGATAGAGCGATATGACACGAAAAGATGATTCAAGTGTTTAAAAGTTTGCAAGTTTTTTGATCTTCTGTTTTGGAGTGCAATGATGATGATTTGATAAAAACCAAGTCCAATAGGAATGATATATCCTATGATGTGGGATAAGATTATTTTGACCAAGCATTGTAGTTTAGTGATAAAGGATGATAGATCCTGATGAGAAACTATGTTGGAGTGATCAGTTTATCAAAGAGGGTGATAATGCACTTTGAGATGCTTAGATCTTAAACTTGTTGAATGTGAGCACTTGAAAATCTTGAGGTGTTTATGTACTAGAGTCTGATTTGACAAATGATAACTTGACCAAGCAAACAAAGGAGACAATCCAAGTACAGAATGATAGAGATAGGTGTTTATGATTACTGTAAATTGATCAAGAAAATATGACAGATCTGAAAAAGATGTGCAAGAAGACAGTTTTGGACCAACAGAAACATAAATTCATATGGCAGTTTAAGCAGCCTCAGAAGACAATACATATAAGCCCATAAGACAAATCAAAAATTTCATATGACAAAGCATAGGCTCATATGACAATTCCCCCTAAACCAAACGATAAATAAAAGACCTCGTATGATAAAACTTAATAAGCCATACGACAAAATATTTTATGCTAACAGGATCGTAAGACGATGTTTACCAGCTCATACGACAAACTATATTCATCGTACGACAAAGAATAGAACAGAGAAAATATGTTTGTTTGGCCGAATTTTGATCAATGAAGTCTGATGTTTTGCTTCTGTTTTCCAGTTTTAAATGTCTGATTTTTCGATTTAGGGATGAATACATAGAAAACACGTGATATGTTAATTGACCTCAAGCATGTTAAACCCTAAAGAAGTTGGCTGAGAGAGAAAACCTTTGCTTGCAAACTTAGGTACACACCCAAAAGCTAATGAGAATATGGTCATTGAGTCTCATGCAATGGACTCTCAATGTCGTATTATCCGACTCCAAATGCTAATGGGGGCACGATATGGTAAGTGTCTTGGGAGAGTTACTATCTCTCTTCCACAAAGATTATCACCCTTTTGGAGGTGAATCGGGTAGATTCTAATTTAACCGGAACTAGTAAGGGATCTATTTGGCACGTCGAGGTATAAACTCAATTAAGAGGTCTCCCAGCCTTGAAAACCAAGGTTTGATATACCCGAAGGTATGGACGATAGCTATTCCCAAGCACTATCGTTGACTTGATTTTCATCAAATCACATTCATTTTATAGTGGGTTAGATTACTTGGCTTTAGTTGTTCCCACTTAGGTCATTCCCCTCTCACTGACCTTAATGGCTAAGAGTTATTAGCTCCTCGGGAGGGCAGGCCTGCTAAAGAAATGCACTAATGAAAGAAAAGGGTGAGTCTAGCTTTCTGATCACCTAAGAAAGGTGAGAGCATACTCGCCTATCATCAAAACACATAATACATGATTGCTCATTTCCATTAGCAAAAACAAGTGTTCCTAGAAAGATTTAAGAAAATACACAAAGTTTTGTTGAATTATTTTAGGCAACCTGCAAAATAGATGCATTAGTAGTCATGATGTGTTTTTATGCAATGAGTCTTTGACAAGCATAATCTTCGACAATCATCCTACAAAAACTAGTTAGGCTACCAAAAAACTCACCAACATACCAGGGTTAGGATTAGTAATAATTAAATCAAAGCATGAAACCCAAAAATGAAGTCTATTTTAAAAACACAGAAGCAAAATGTCGTATGACACTATTTACCTGCTCATACGAGAATATTTTCAAGATTGTATGAGTACAAAAGCAAGCTCGTACGAAAAAATAGAAACTCATATGAGGAAGAAAGAATAATCGTCCAAGCTCACAAAGGATCTCATACGAGCTAGAAAAGGAACTCGTACGAGATTCTCATTCCAACCCAACTAGAAATGAAGATATGATGATGCTTGAGAGGCCAAAAATGAGATTTTTGGCCCCACGATGGGTGCCAAAATGTCATGCCTGTGAAGTGTAATACCTGCAGCTATAACACAAATGCTCAATAGATCATTACAAGCATGGTTAGAAAATTTAAAACAAAGAAAGATAAAACCATGGCAAAGCAATCTACCACGTCCTAAGAGATGCGAGTGTGGATTTTCTCTCAGATTAGGATAAGCAAATTCCAGTGACTTGACTACACCTAGATGGAGGATTTGAAATGATAATGATGCAATTAAGATAGAAAAAAGAATGATTAAGCTACATGATTCAACAATTATGCTAGAAAATGATCAAATTAAGCTAGATCTAAGATGCAATTGCCTATAATAACAATGCTCAAATGATATGCTAAGAGATATTATGCCTATAGTAACAATATCTAAAATGAAAATGAGATGGGATGATTATTGCTCCAAAATGGGGAATATTTATAGGATTTCCAAGGCCAGGGGTGAGGTGGCAGGAACCAACAGTCAAGATTGAGTCTAAAGATATCAATGGTGAAATTGGAGGAGGTTGGAAAAGAGGTAGGAGGAAAGGGGACATTTGTCATCTCTATGGTGACAAGAGTCAAGGGGCTTCCAAGAGAGGGGACATGTGGCCCAAGAATGCCATGCGTCTCAAGGGAAGGGTATCCACACCATAGGAAGTTTGGATAAGGAGGTTAGGATGTGCATGTTGGCATCTGATGAAGTGGTGACAATGTATGTTGTCATTGTTGTCAATAAGTGCTCAAGTAGGAGAACCGATATGCACTAGTATGATGATTGGAAGCGGTTATGGTCAACTGGGATGGAGTGGACTGGTGTCAAGGTTCACTAAGTGTGACTACCGGTTGGTAGTCTCTGTTCAGCTCTAGGGTTACTGGTATGGCCTGTGCGGTGCAACCGATGGTGTTTTGTGAATGATAAGGATAAGGATTGAGATGCCATGTCATTTGTTGCCCATCAAGAATTTCCTTGAGGATCTTGCATGTAAAGATCGAATGCATTGAATGCCTATCTTGGAAATGCGTGATTTTCTAAGAAGTGTGTGAAGAGCGCGTGATGGGTTACTATTTTATAGATGCGGTGAAAATTGGACAATGCAGAATGTCTTGAGATCTATCTTAGATCATTTCATTCTATGTAACAGATTTAACGGTCAGGATTGGACCGCTTGTAATTTCTAAACCTAAAATGTTTAGGATTTAGGGTTTATGCTACCGACCTAATTGTTGTCTATAAGGTCGATGATGTTTTTATTGTTTGTGTTGGCAAATGTTGTGTTTGTGTCCGCATGTTGAGATACTTGCCAAACCAGAGTGTGGAATCTGCAGAGTGTGATTGCAGAAGAGAGGAGATGAAAAGGATTTGCCTTAGCAAGTAGTGTTGTTATCATATTAGAGCTTTACTTGTTGACTTCTAGCCATTTCAACAGAATGAAATTCCCTTGACTGGGCAGCTTTAACAGGCTTGTTGCAAATCCTCTAACCAGGTGACTCAAGTTCATTGAGTTCTTTAAATCCACTAGCGAGGTAACCTTTAATAGGTTTTCAACCTTTAACAGGGTTTATAGACATCCCTTAACCGGGTGATCGCTAATAGGATCGGTTCTTAACATAACCTTATTGTAAAGTCTTTAACTAGACTAGGCTCCTAACAGAGCGAACTTCAAAAGAGTTCAAAACAAACTTGTGGGTATTCATCTCCACCATGGTTATTCCCATTTGGGTTTCCATGTGAAAAGTCTTTGTATTATGGGTTGTGAGTTTTTTATGTGATGATTGTGTGTTTTTGATTAAGTTAGTAATGCAAGCAGTGTTAAATGGTTGTGGCATGGTAGATACAACTCATGCATGACTATATCGGTAAAGTAGTCATCAAGATTTGAGATCTATGGAATGTTGTCTGAAGTATCTGTGCTTAACTGGTATAGCCATGGTTATGCTCAATGGTGAAGACATCTAGTCACCTTTATTTTAATATGATAAAGTGTTGTGAAGTTTTTTTTTTGTGTACTAATTCACCCCCCCCCCCCCTCTTAGTACCAGTCAGGACCTTAGTTTCTCATAATTATTCATCAATTGGTATCAGAGCTCATCCAAGTCCTCGGTGATATAAGCTAAAGTGCTTGAGGCAAGAGATCCTATTGTAATGATGAAGAGGGAAGGTCCTAAGTTCAACAGGAACAACTTTACAATATGGAAGGACATAATGAAGATATATATCAGGAGTTTGGGTGCACAACACTGGAGCTACGTTGAGATTGCCTATGTAATCCCCACTGGCACTCTAACCAATGATTAGAAAAAAGAGAAACACGAAAATGAGAAAGTCATGGAAGCCCTCATTACCAGCTTGTCCGATATAGAGTTCATTGATGTACAAGATAAGGACAATCCAAAAGATGTATGGGACAAACTGGAATTCATCTATGGTGGTGACGAACATATCAAGCAGGCTAAGCAAGAAATACTTAGAGGAAAATTTGAAGATATGAGGATGGTTGAAGGAGAGACCATTCAGCAGTATGGCATAAGAATCAATATAGTGCTTGGTGAAATCAAGAGCACTAGTGGAACAATCGATGATGCCATTGTTGTCAGTAAAGTTCTAAGATCACTTTTACCAGTCTATGCAATCAAAATTGTTGCTATTCAGGAGCTAAGATGTATTGACAAAACCAAGGTATCCTTAGACTCTATTATTGCAAAATTGATTGCATATGAATTGAATAGCTATGATGGTAGTGTTCAGAAGATCGATTATGTCATTAGAGTGTTTGCTTCCTTTGTATAGACCAAGAAAGGAAAAGAGGTCAGTACCAGTTATGAATCCAATCCAAGCAGAGACATAGATGATAAGGAGATTCTGATGGAGTTTGAAGCTCTTCTTGCGAAGAGACTTCCAAAAGGCACTAGAAAATACAGAGGTAAGCTTCCTCTAAAATGTTTTTCTTGCAATAGGATAGGATATATAGTTGTTAATTGTCCTAACAATGACAATAAGGATAAACCAGAAAGGTTTAGAAAGTATAAAGGAGGAGGTAGGAGAAATTGTCTTGTTGCAGTGGATGAAGGTGTTACCGATGAAGAATTTGAGGTTGAAGAGAATGAGGACATAGTGTTTGTAGTTGTAAAGGAAGAGGTATCTGATCAAAAATCCCTTGTCTCTTGCATTGACAACTCTAATGAGTGGATCATTGATAGCGGGCATTCTCACCACATGACCAGTGATCGGAGAAAGTTTCTCTCTAGAAGAATATGATGGAGGTGTTGTCCGGTTCGGCAATGATGCACCTTACATGGTGAAAGGAAAAGGATCCATCTCACTAAATAGAAAGAGAAATGCGTATGATTTCTACTAGGTGGAAGGCCTTAAGCACAACCTTTTGACTGTTGCTCAGTTGAACGATAAAGGTCTCATTCTGGAGTTCAAAGGTGGAGTCTACAAAATAATTGGAAAGAGTGGTGAACTTATTTCCACTGGTAAGCAGACCAGAGGAAACCTGTTTCAGCTGAATGCCAAGATTAGTCAGTGCCTGATGGCGAAATTTGATGATAGTTGGATATGGCATAGGAGACTTTGTCATATGAATTTTGATAATATTGTAAAGGCTAGTAAGATCAAGGCAGTAAGAGGATTACCTTTTCTGAACAAACTGAAGAATGCTTTATGTAGAGAATGTCAACTTGGGAAGATGTCTTCCTCAACATTCAAAGGTAAGTATTTTTCAGCAAAGAACTTACTTGATCTTGTGCACACCAATCTGTGTAGGCCGATGAAAACTAGAAGCATTCAGGGAGATCGATACTTCATGATTCTTACTAATGACTGCTCAAGAATGATGTGGGTCACATTCTTGAAAGACAAGTCTGAGGCATTTGGAAAGTTCAAAGCCTTTAGAGCATTGGTGGAGAACGAGAGCGGAAAAAGAATAAAATGCCTAACAACCGATCAAGGAGGTGAATTCACTTCTGATAAATTCAACAAGTAATGTGAAGAGAATGACATCAAGAGGCAATTGTTTGCCCCAAGGACACCACAACAAAATGGCATAGCAGAAAGGAATAACATGACTATAGTTGAAGCGGCCAGAACTATGTTGATCCAAGGAAAGGTAGCTCACACTTTTTGGAGAGAAGAGATAGCACTGTAGTCTATACCATGAACCGAGTACTCATCAAGAAAGGTAAAGACAAAACCCCCTATGAGTACTGGAATGGGAGAACTCCTAATGTGATTTATTTCAAAGTGTTTGATAGTAAGTTCTATATCAGGAGAGGTGAGCATTTGAGCAAGTTTGATGCTAAATGTGATGAAGGAATATTTCTAGGATATTCCACTAAAAGAAAAGCTCTCAAATGCTACAACAACAAGACTCAGAAAATTGTTGAGAGTATCAATGTCAGGGT
Source organism: Cryptomeria japonica (assembly GCF_030272615.1). Taxonomy (NCBI): domain Eukaryota; kingdom Viridiplantae; phylum Streptophyta; class Pinopsida; order Cupressales; family Cupressaceae; genus Cryptomeria; species Cryptomeria japonica. Next base: position 499,147,500 of record NC_081413.1, read on the forward strand.
TCATGAATCCCCTAAGGAGACTGAGGAAAGCTGCAGCAAGCAAGCGGAAGACGAACCAGGTGTAGCCTTCTAGGAACCAGTTAAGAAGGAAACACGTTGCAAACACTAGAAAGACCTCAGTGTTCCTATACTGGTAGAAGTTGGACTAGGTGAATAAGAAGAGGAAAAGCAAGAAGAACCAGCTAGAGTCAATCCTAGGTATGTGAAATTACATCATTATCTAAAGCAGAACATAGGAGATAAAGATGCAGGGATACTCACAAGGAGAAAGGTGAAAGAAAAATCTTTCATGATTTCAGAATTTGAGCCTGAGACCACTAGAGAGGCACTTACCGATGAAGACTGGATAAAGGAAATAGAAGAGGAGATGGACCAGATAGAAAAGAATGCAACATGGTCCTTGGTACCCAAACCGGAACACAAGAATGTAATAGGTACCAAATGGGTCTTCGGGAATAAGCTGAATGAAGAAGGCACAATGGTAAGGAACAAGGCAAGACTTGTATGCAATGGATATGCTCAGGAAGAGGGAGAAGACTATGGAGAAACCTTTTCCCTAGTGGTTAGACTAGAAGGTGTCCGAATGCTACTTGCATTTGTAGAATTCAAGGGATTTAAGGTATACCAGATGGATGTGAAGTCTGCATTCTTGAATGGAATCCTAGAAGAAGTGTATATTGAGGAACCAGATGGGTTTGATTTGTCAGAAGATAGTAAAATGGTGTGTAGATTACACAAGGGCCTGTATGGATTGAAACAAACACCAAGACCATGGAATGAACGGTTATACTCTCATCTTGTGAAGATAGGATTTCAAAGAACAAGTGAGGACAGCAACATATACTTGAAATATGAAGGTGATCAGATATTGATCTGTGAAGTATTTGTAGATGACATAATCTTCAGAGGAGATGATGAAATGAATCATGCATTTGCAGATGAAATGAAGAAAGAGTTTGAGATGTCTCTCATTGGAGAGATAAAGTTCTTCATTGGTCTACAAATTTAGCAGATGAAAGAAGGAATCTTCATTACCCAGTCCAAGTATATCAAAGAGGTATTGAAGACCTTTGGCATGGAGGAGAGAAAATCGGTTGGAACACCGATGGTGAGTGGCTACAAACTGACTAAGGAGGATGATTCAACATTGGTGAATGAGAAGGAGTACCGGTCAATGGTCGGTAAGTTGAACTATGTGGTGCACACCAGACCAGATATTACTCATGCAGTGGGCATAGTTGCCCATTTTCATAAGAGTCCAAGAGAATCCCACTTGGTAGCGGTGAATAGGATTCTTAGATACCTGAAAGGGACAGTTGATTATGGATTGTGGTATCCATACAATGGCGACTTTGATCTCAAAGTGTTTACCAATGCAGATTGGGCAGGTAATGTGGACAATAGGAAGAGCATAACCAGTGGAGCGTTCTTCCTTGGTGGAAGACTAGTCTCATGGACGAGCAAGAAGCAGAGCTGTATTTCCCAGTCTACAGCTGAAGTGGAGTATGTGGTAGCATTTATGAATTGAACTCAGTTAATCTGGATGAAGCATGTACTGAATGGCTTCAAAGTAACTATATCTGACTGGTGAATATTTTTTGTGATAATACCAGTGCAATAACCATTTCCAAAAATCCGGTACTGCATGCTAGGACTAAGCACATTGAGCTCAAGTATCATTTCTTGACAGAAAAGGTTTAGAATAAAGAGGTTGTATTAGATCATGTTTCCAGTAAGGAGCAACTAGCACACATATTCACTAAGCCCTTACTAAAGACTACATTTACCTATTTGAGAGGTGAATTAGGGGTTCTACCCCTAAATGAAGTAAATTAAAAATGTGTCCTCCACATCAATCAGGTACGACCATGTCATATCTTATAGGATTGATGTGTTGAAGGATGCTACTCCATAGGGGGAGCAACATAGTGGAGATTGGAAGTTTGTGCCTCCACTTTGGCATTGTTGTCAAAGGGGGAGAAGATATTTGATGATGTATGGGGGAGAAGATATTGTTTGGAGAGAAAATATATAATGATGAAGACATATGGTAGAGTGCATACTGACCAGTCCAGATGGTGGTGGTTGTGATCTTTGAACCGGTATATGACAACCGATATATGTTATTGAGCATTGTACAGATAGTGAGCAATGATACACTGAGTATTGTCATTAATGCCAAAGGGGGAGATTGTTGGCATCTAATGAAGTGGTGATAATGTATGTTGTCATTGATGTCAATAAGTGCTCAAGTAGGAGAACCAGTATGCACCAATATGATGATTGGAAGCGGTTATGGTCAACCAGGATGGACTGGACCGGTGTCAGGGTTCACTAAGTGTGACTACCAGTTGGTAGTCTCTGTTCATCTCTAGGGTTACTGGTATGGCCTGTGCGGTGCAGCCAATGGTGTTTTATGAACGATAAGGATAAGGATCAAGATGTCATGTCAGTTGTGTGCACATGAACAATTTTCTTGAGGATCTTGCACATAACGATCGAATGCATTGTATGCCTATCTCAGGAATACACGATTTTCTGAGCGGTGTCTGAAGAGTGCATGATGGGTTAGTGTTTTCTAGATGCGATGAAAATTGGATGATGTAGAATGTCTTGAGATCTATCTTAGATCATTTCATTCTATGTAGTGGATTTAACAGTCAGGATTGGACCGCTTGTAATTTGTAAACCTAAAATGTTTAGGGTTTAGGGTTTATGCTACTGACCTAATTGTTGTCTATAAGATTGATGATGTTTTTTATTGTTTGTGCTGGCAAATGTTATGTTTGTGTCCGCATGTTGATATACTTTCCAAACCAGAGTGTGGATCTGCAGAGTTTGATTCTAGAGGAGAGGAGATGAAAAGGATCTGCCTTAGCAAGTAGTGTTGTTATCAGATTAGATCTTTACCTGTTGACTTCTAATCATCTTAACAGAAGGAAAATCCCTTGACTGGGTAGTTTTAACAGGCTTGTTGCAATCCTCTAACCAGGTGACTCAAGTTCATTGAGTTCTTTAAATCATCTAGCAAGGTAACCTTTAATAGGGTTTCAACCTTTAACATGGTTTATAGCCATCCCTTAACTGGGTGATCCCTAATAGGATCGGTTCCTAACATAACCTTATTGTAAAGTCTTTAACTAGACTAGGCTCCTAATAGAGCGGACTTCAAAAGAGTTTAAAACAAACTTGTGGGTATTCATCCCCACCGTGGTTTTTCGCATTTGGGTTTCCACATGAAAAATCTCTATGATATAAGTTGTGAGTTTTTCATGTGATGGTTGTGTATTTCTGATTAAGTTAGTTATGCAAGCAGTGTTAAATGGTTGTGGTATTGTAGATACAACTCATGCATGATTATATCGGTAAAGTAGTCATCAAGATTTGAGATCTGTGGAATGTTGTCTCAAGTATTTGTGCTTAACCGGTATACCCATGGTTATGCTCAGTGGTGAAGACATCCAGTCAGCTGTGTTTTAATATGATAAAGTGTTGTGAAGTTTTTTTTGTGTGTACTTATTCACCCCCCCTCTCAGTATTGGTCAGGACCTTAGTTGCTCATCATTATTCATCAGTGCAAGCTAAGATAGGTTTAATTAAACCTAGGGTTAGATGGAATGGGTTAGGTTTAGAAATGGTTAGGTTAGGAGGCATGTGGGTAATTGGAATTTATAAATTCAAATAATAGGAAAAGACTAATTAATTTTCAACAACTCATAAATTGATTTGTTTTAATTAATTAGAAGATTAGAAGAATTAATGGAAGTGGGGGAAGGATTAATTAATTTGAATTAATTAATCAAAGGGGATTATGAAATGAACCTATTAAATAAATCCATAGATTTATTAATAAGTAGATGAGTGGAAGAATTTAATCAAATTGCTAATGAATTCAATTAAATTGGAGAGGGGGATTAATTAAATAATTTCTTATTTAATTAACTATCTTCAAACCATTTTTAGTTGTATACAGTTCCTGTCGACTAAATGTCTTAGGAGATAGTGGGAGTTGATCAACATGAAAGATATACTCACCACATCCCTTGTCTTTTACCTTGAATTTTTATTTGAGCTTTGCTTGTTTTGATGTAGAAGGTTTTAATGATTCGGGATCCACATATGTTGATGATGGAGTTGCTTCTATGTTGATTGGAATTATTATTTCTGATCCTAGTCGTAGTTTATTACAATACATGAATGGATTTGGATCTCCTCTTATTGTTACTTCAGCTTCATTATAAAGAAAATTGATGCATTGATGGTACGTTGATGGTACTGCTCTCATATCATGAATCCATGGTCATCCCAAAAGTATGTTGTATGTGAGATCTAAATCAACGACTTGACAAGCCACATCCTTAGTTACTGGCCCAATGCTCAAAGATGGGGTGATTGTTCCTTTGGATGAGTGTTCTTCATCATCATCTGCTTTTATAGTGATCTTGTTCTTTGAAGTTATAGTTTGTTCAGAATATCTCAATTGTTTAATAGTGTTCAATGTACAAATATTCAAAACTGCTCCTCCATCTATCAAGACTCATTTAATACATTTTTTATAGAGAAAGGATTCAATGTAAAGGGGTGCATTGTGTGGTTGGAATATGGATACATCGTCGGCTTCTTTAAATGTAAGTCAATGTGGAGTAGAAAGGTATCCCACCATGGCTTGGAATCGGTCCACATTCAAATCAATGGGTATGGAGGTTTCTCTCAATTCTTTGTCAAGAATGGCCTTATGTGAAGGGGATATATGCAAAATTTCAAGGATGGAAATGAGGGTGGGTGTCTTCACTAACTGGTCTACAAGGTCATACTCATTCTTGGTAGATGATAAATCTATGAGCTTGGATGGAATGCCTTGCAAGGTGACTTTACCTTGACGGGTTCTGACATTACATTCAAAGGTTTCATCTTTGGAGGATGAAGAAGATGGTCCAATCCCTTTTAAAATAAATTTACTCCTTTGGGTAGAACCTTTAGGAGTTTTTTCCTTTATCATAATGGTAGAAACATAATTGTCTAGTGAAATATGGTTAATAGTCGAGTCATAATCATAGGACATCTTAGTATAATTGACTTGATTATCTCTTTTGGCTTTTCCTTTATCATGTTTAGGTAATGGCTCCTTAAACATCACATGTTCTTCATTGGAGGTATGACCATCAACTTCTATGTCATCCTTGTCAATAGAACTTCTATGTCACCCTTGTCAATAAGGTCTTGTCTAACATCCTTTAATCTGTGACAATTGCCAGTTGTGTGTCCTTTGCTCTTGTGATACTCACAATACTCATCATCATTCTGCCATGCAGGTTTTACTTTTGGTTCATAAGGTGGATTATCTGCTAGTGTTATGAGCTTGTTTGCAACCAATTTCTTGAATGTTGTCTCAATTGGCTCTCCCAATGGAGTGTATTTCCTTCAAGGCTTTGATGGCCTTTGAGTGTTCACTTGATTGTTTGCATTTGATGAACTTGCACTGAGGAAAGTCATTTTTGGTTTTACAAAATTTGCATCTACTACCCCATCATTGACTGTGTTCTTATTTTTGTTCCAAAAGAGGGGCTTGTCTTTCCCATTTGATTCATCTTTGTTTTCTTTGAATATCTTAACGACACATTGTTCAATAAGGACTTTCTTAGTTGCCAATCCTTTTTCTATGACTTCTTTGAAGGTAGACAAACAAGATTTTCTTAGCTCATATCCAATATCCTTGTTGATGTTTTGAGTGAACATTTCTACTATTTTTTTGTGGGATATCACAAGAGCATCGACTAGAAAGACCTTTCTATCGCTGTAAGAATGAAGCAAAAGATTCCCCATTTTTCTGCTTAGTATTGCATAAGGTGGTCACTAAAACATTTGTTTCAATTTTATATGAGAAGTGTTGTATGAAAGCCTCTACTAGATCACTCCATGATTTGATTCCGGGTGGAAGTTGGGAGAACCATTCCATAGCTTGTCGACCTAAAATCTGTGGGAACAATCTCATCAAGTATGTTTCTTCTCCTGCTAGCTCAATGCAAATTATGAAAAATTCTCTTATGTGTGCCTCAGGATCCCCTTTGCCTCTATACTTGTCAAATTTTGGTGTCACAAAATATGGAGGAAATGGAGGCATTGGAATGCTTCTATCAAATGGGTAAGGACAAATATCTTTCATTATGTATTGTTGCTTTGGTGTATTCATGTCTGCCATTTTCTTTGACAAATCCTTGATTTGTTGTTGCAAGTCATTCTTGGGTGGTGTCTTTTCTCTTTGAGAAAGTCCCATTCCTAAGCCACCAGGTGGAGGAGGACGGATATAGTGCATGTATGGATGATATTGATCATAGATGTGTTTATATGGAGGAGGGATATAGTTGTAGCTTGCATATGGACCACTTGGCATGGTATTTTAGTGAGGAGCACTAGGTCTAGGATGATAAATGTCATGACCATGAGGATAGGAGGTATCATAAGAGTGATCTTGAGTATTTCTCCCAAATATGACATGGGGTCTCCTCGTGTCATGATTTTTAATGTTTGCTTGGGTGTAATTGTATGCATTGGTATGATCATGGGTATCATCATGAGCATGTGTAGTGGTAGTTATTCTCCATGGATAAGGATGAGTGTGAGGTTTTTCATGAGACTTCCTAGTAAAATTGGCATGAGCATAGGTATTGGGAACTTCTAGTTATTGAAATAAGGATGAAGGTGACTCGGACACAAAATGCTCTCTCCTATTACCGCCATTATGTTCTTTAGGATTTGCATTTGTTTGATTTCCTTGATTTGGGTCATCTTCTATAATTTGTGACACATCAAAATCATGAGGTAGTTTCATTCCACTTTGCGCCATGACTTGAAAGAAGTATTATCTATCTCTTCTCATGATTTCTTCAACCAATCTACTGAACCTTGGATCTGTGATATTCTCTTCAATGTCTACAGAAGTGATAGATACATTTTCATTATCATTAGTTTTGTCATTGTCATTGTCTGGTATATTACTGCGCTTATAAAATGGATTCTAAAATTCATCTCCATCAAACTCATAGGTTCTCATGTTAAGAGATCTTAGAAATTCTTTGGCTTCTCCTCTAGACCTTTGGGAATGGGTTTCAACAATGATCTTGACCTTGAATGAGGAATGGAAGAAAATGTGAAGACTATGAAATAATAAGAAAGGATATGAGATGACAAGAATCTAGGGTTGTCTTGTAATGTCCAAAAGTGTATAGGTTCAAGATATGTGTGATCTCAAGCAAGGTATTGCTTCCAAAGAGATGATATATCTCTTAATAAGGTAAGTTAACCATGACCAAAGATGACCAAATGGGACCCTAAGATGATATATCTGATGCGGGAACCACTTAGTGATATTGTTGTTCACCAAATCTAGTTAACCCAAGAACACCTGCAAATCTATCTATGAGATAGCCAATCTAGATCAATGAAACACTTCAGGACTTGGACAACATAACAAGAAACTAAATCCTTCTACTCTTCAGGCTCTACAAAACCTAGGTGGGTGTACCTGTGATGCATTTAATCAGACCCATTACACACAAGACTACATCAACAAAAGCAGATGGATCTCAAAAGGTTCAAAAAACTAGGAGGTTACTGTAGATGGGCTAGATCCACACTTGAAACTCAATATTTTTGAATCATGAGATGGATGGAACAAACTTAACATTACAAACATAAAATTAAAGGTAGATATTCTGATTTTTTTATTTTAAATCCCTGAGAAAACCACAAAATCTGTAAGATTAGTGCCTTATCTAAGGGCAATAGAGTCATACATCAAACTAAAAATGAATACCTCTGTTGCAAATCCAATTTATTAAGAAAGATATCCCTGTATTAATGCTTGACATTAATACATTCTAAATTCAGAAAGAGGATCATACATATCTAAACATTATCCTGAATCCTAAATGATTGTTCATAGAATTTAAACTCTTCCTCGAAGAGTACCTGAAAACAACCCTTACACTCCCACTTGAGAGGACAAACCCAAACTTCCTTAAAGACTGGACTTATTGAAGACAGAGAATGCTTAGAGACAATCCAATAAACCATGTATATGCCTTACACATACATGACCTATAACAAAAACATTTACAGCAAGAAGATACTCTATTACTGAAAGAAAAGCTCTGCCCTATACAATATTGAAGAGAAGTCAGAATTGGAAGCCATAAAAATTGGAGCCACTCTCACAGAATTCTGGAACCCTTATAATTGAGAAGAATTGAGAATAAGAAGAGGAGGGAAAGATCAGATCTACATAACACACTGCCAAGTCTCCTTTTTTCTAACTGAATTTCAATCCCTTTCTCTTTCCCATGGAAACTATTCTTGAAATATCCTATATTTGTTAAAATTAACTATCTAATTGGATTCCTTATCCCGAGAGCTTTCTGGCAATATATAATACTTTCCATTTTGACCAAAAATAGACCTCTAGGCGAATTAAAACCTTCATATGCCTCCATCATTTAAATTTTTGAATTTTTTATATAGTTTACACTATATAATTAACTTTGATTTTTCCCTCTTTTTGGCCTGATGCCCTGCCATGTGGTAGTCTCTGATTCACCAATGGGGTCCACTGGGTGCCACCTCAGATGACACTTCGCCACATGTCCACCTCGTCACTACCACTGGGTTGCTTGTTCATCGCTACATCATCGCCATGTGTCTTTCACTTGTGCGCCACCTCAGTGCCACGTCGGTGCCATTGGACAGGACTCATGAGCTAGACCGCCATGTCATCCTACCACCTATTTTTCACCATTTCTCAATGGCTAACTGGCGTACATCTTCAGCTTGTGAAATCATGCACGCCGTCGATCTTCATCAAACTTGCATGTTATTTAACACTTTGTTTTTGCTTCATTTTCAGCCTGAGCTTTTCGCCATTTCGCGATAGCTAACCTTCAAGCATCTTCGGCTTTCGAAATCATGCCAACCATCAATCTTCTTTGAACCTGATCACTGGTTAAGCCGTCTGTTTCCTACAAAATTTGCTTGCCTTGAGATTTGTGCCCACATGGGTTTTGCCTGATTGCCACTTGCTCAGCCTCCTCGGTCTCCTTGGGATCCATTCCCACACACATGAGATCTACCTTGGGTGCCCATCAGCACCTTGTGTGAAAAACCCTTAAGGCTTTGACACTATGAATGAGTGTGCCTTTGCTTATAAATATTAAAAAAGTGCATCGCCTAGCCAATGTGGGATAAATGACTTTGTCTGGAAACTGTGATTTTGAAGCTTTTTAACGGTGTCAATGGTGTTTGCTTGATTTTTTTGAAACCCTCATCAGCAAACTTTAATGCCACTCAGGAGGCAGATTTTAGGAATGGCCGTAGACTCTGGTTCACACCTGCACAATGCCATTTTGTTTGAAGCGTTTTCTGCATTTTTTGTTAAAAGCCCCTTCCAAAGCTACAACCACGCAAAGGGGAGGATGGACATTACTTTACACCTATCAATGGCTAATGTTAATTGCTTCTACTGCCCACCAAACTCCACGCAAAAGGAGGGGATTGGCTTTTATGCCCACTACATTTGCTTGGAAGTTTCGCTAGCCCTTGTCCACGCCACACTCCAGGAGATTTGGCTTTGAAGCCTTTGCCATGATATTTGCTTGGGAGATTTCAAAGACCTTCTCCAATGTGACACAGAGGGAGTAACTGCAGGTTTAACACCTGCTACTTGCATTTTCTTTTGACTTCTAAAACTTTTCATTGCAGAGAGGATGCTGGCTAAACATCACATGGAGTGAGGGGGAACTACACCAGTTGCACTTGCTGTAAATTTTACACCATTTCCATGCTAAAGGAGGCTGCAAGAGTATTTCTATGTCCCCCAAACATATCGCAGGAGATGATGCTGGGAAAGTTGTGCAATTTGCTTTATTTAATAATGGCTGCATCTCTACTCCACGCAGCATATGCTCACTAGCATTTGCATTTTATTTTAAACTTTTAATGGTCTCCAAACTCCACATCGCAGGGAGGAGTTGTAGCTTTACACTAGGTAATTGCATTTGAAGTGGAAGCTTAAATGTTGCTTCAGCAATGCCTTTGACCACGAAGGGAGAAAGATAGACGAGTTTGCTGCTTGTTTGCATTTGCTAAAGACTTCTTTTGCTGAATTTTTTTTATTAAACAAAAGATGTTTTCCCAGCTGTTAACTTTTGTTAACTTTGAACAACAAAAGATGTTCTCCCAGCTGCCATGTTATACTAGCAGAGGGCGTGGAACTTGGCTTTTACGCCTGACACTTGCATTGCTTGAAAACTTTTCTTCTTTATCCAATCACAAGATAAAATGAAATCTTCTCTCACCAAATCAAAATGTCAATTACAGTTGAGCTGGTATTGATATGCATTACTCTGAATTAAGACCATTTCGCCATGAAATTAATGCATAGGCATGAGCCAAGTCGGGCCCCAAAGTGGGTCCGACTAAAAAAAATTCATTTTCATTCAACTGACCTTTGAAATGACTCACGGACCTTGAACATACCTCTGGAAATGATCAGCACCATTTTCAAATCATCAAATTGAATTTTGTGACTTTCAGGCACTTACGCCACATTTTCGCATTTAATCACAAAGAGGTAATTTTCAAAGTGGTCAAAACACCCTTTTGGACCACGCCATCTGACAGACGTGTACTCTAATATACAAGAATGAACTCTACCAAACTATTTTTCAAGACGAATCCTGAGTGAAGAGATATTAATTGGCAGAAATGACCAACTGGCTTTGTCGACACTGCGGACCTGATGAAGTCAATGTTCTGGCAACACATGATGCCTTTCTCAAAAATATCAAATGACTTCCGTAGATCCTTAAATTTGAAACACAGGTACCTTGAAGTACATATTAAATTTTTGAATTCTCAGTTCGATCAAAAGACTAATTGGGTAGAAATGGTGCACTCATGAAAATGGCCACTTTAACTGATATAACATTGAAAGTGCGGAAGATAGAAAATGATGGCTCAATGAACCCTTTTGAAAACTGACTAAAAGGATTGGTAGGATCCTGAAACTGGAAACATAGCTTGTCATTTATACCAATAATAACTCAAAACAAACATTCTGACATGGCACTCACTGAGGCAACTTTTACAGTTATGCAAAACAGGGCTCCGACTAGCAGCTGAAACAGGGACTAGTCAAACCACACAAACTGCAAATGGATTGATCTTCAAAAACTGAGCAAATGGATTCATTAAGACTTGAAAATTTGCAAGATGACTCACATTTATGCATACAATTCAATCCATTTTTAAATTATTCATGACAATCAACAGGGCAAAAGATGTAAGCACTCAAAGTAGGCCACTCAATAAAATTTGTATTTATGCCTAAAATGCACTTTCAACTCACCCCTCGAAATGGGTACCTGATCAACTGATCCAAACTAAATTATAAAAGTTGCAACTCACTGCATAGGTCAAATGAAAGGTGTAGAACATGCTTCCCGAGCCTTGCCCTTCGAAAATCAACTGGCTCCATTTTGCCCTCTCTCTAACTAGGCCATTCAAACTGACTCATTTGGAAATGCAGAGAAAAATTTTGAAATGGGCCTCTAAACTTGACTTAGAAATAATGAGTCCCAACAGTGGCTCTGACTGGGGATGGTTGATTGCAAGATCAACACAAGAATCTATAGTCTATGGTTAAGTAGACCACCCAAAAAATGGATCATTCTCTCATCTCTTCTCTTCTCTTCTCAAAAACTGAGGGCTCCTTATTTTTTCCCAAACAACAGGGCACTTTATTGAAAACCACACAACTGAAGCAAATCAACTGTACAAGATATACAAACATACTTATAAACTAGCTCCCAGCCACTAAAGTCTAAACCAACTCTTTCCCTTATCAAAAAATTGATACTCATCACTTAATAATGTAAACAATCTGAAGCAAACATTGATCATCAGAGAAATGTTTCTATTATGACACACATCTTTCAGCATGCTTTTCCAATCAGCATTATATGCATACTCATCATGAACACAATTTTGAACCTTACTTTCATGATCAACCACTGAAACGTATCCATTCTTTTCATCATCTACTAAGTGAAATAAATCAGCATCTTTAACATCCCACTCTTGAAAAAATGAACATACCTCTGGCTCAAGCATATAATTTGAAGTAAGATTTACACATTTACTCATCTTCGCATGAAAAAATTCAAGATGGGGTTCAAACACACTAGCAAGCAACCCATTACAAAAATCTCCATCCTAACACATGTCACTGCTACATGGAATGGTATCAACATCATGAACTAGTTCATCATTTACAACATCTGGCTATTCAATTATTTCTTCATACAAAGGGTTAGAAACCAAATGAAGAATCCCCTTATGAACATTATGACAATGAAGTTGTCGGTCCGTATCTATATCAACATTGAATAAAACATTAGAAAAATTGCTAAGAAACCATCCATTCGATCATCATAATCATCTTCATCAGACAAAGAGGAAATTGAAACTAGGTTGGAACTACCCTCAGTGTTCCATGTTTCACAACCATAAGATTTCATCCTATGACCATCATTCTGAAAATCAAGATAATCATACTTATCTTGCCACAATTGATCTTTTTTACCAATAGAACACTCATCATCACTCAAAGAACAAAGATGAATATCACTGCCATTTACTTCCTCTGATGAATATCCAGCATGTTCACTTAAATTTTTTGTCATAAAACCCTCTGTTAGATCAGTATGTTGTTCATCAATTGTATAAGCATTCAGTTCATAGTCCTTTTCTGAAGAATCATCTTCACCATATTGCAAAAGGTCTGCATCAATAACTCTAAGGCTCTCCAGCATTTGAACCTTCTTGTCCACAACTTCAAGAGCTTTCCTAAGTTCTGCAATCTTCTAGACTTGCATTGCACTTTGCTATTCCATGTGACATTCTTTAAAAAATTGTTCATCAATGTGTGCTATATTTTCATTGCAATCATGTGCACCATTGAAATTTTTTGAATTAACTTTATGCATAACTTTCAAATTAGAAAGATCATCAACATGATTATAAGAAGTGAAATCTGAAAATACCTTTACTTCATCCTCAACACAATTGACCTTATCAATAACTAAGTGAGGATCAACCATTGTTTGCACCAAAAAACTCTGATTTTTAAAGGGAATTAAATTATCATGGTTGCCAACACAAGTATGAACACCAAAACTCTGAACATTACTTCTCACTTCACACTTAATTGCAGCATTACAAACATTATGACAGCAGACACCAGCAGATACAAGTCTTTTAGGAATGCCATATTTTAAATTTTTCTCTATGTTGATGGTTGTAATAAATGTCTAATGCAATGTCTTTGGCTCTTTATCCCTCAATCTATAACTCATCTTACTTCCAAAGGAATCCAAATAAATCACTAAAGACATCTCGTCATTTAGTTTATACCCTTGTGGGATCTCAACCAATGCTTTGGAAAATCTGACATTGAAGGCTGACACTAACTCACCTTCCTCAATTATGATCTCCATCAATTTCCTCAGTGCATCATTAAAGTTTATTCTCTCAGCAAATTGCTCAAGAAAAGATGCAACTAATTCTTCCCATGAGGGAATAAAAGCTTCCTACAAAAAAGAGAACCAAATCCTAACATCCCCTTTCAAGCTCTGCACAAACAAATTCATGCAAACATCCTCATGACAGATTTCATAGTCATTCATTAAGTCAAGAAAGTTTTGCACATGCAATCTTGCTGATTGTAACTGGTCCCCATTAAACAATGGTAAATGCTCCCTAATGTCACTTGGAATCTGATTCAGGTAACCAGGTATGCCATCAAAACAAAATGGTACATAACCTTTAATAGAGAAATTTCTACTACAATCCATTACTAGCTGCAATCTTGCCTGAATACATTCACTATTTTCAACCAATAAAATTAATTTGCAGCTGGAGTTTATCTTCTCTATTATTCAAAATACTTCACCCATGCTTTAACTGAAACTTTTCAAAATAGGAAAATATGTGAAGTATGAATTTATTTTTTATGGTGACTTTTTCACCTAATAAGGAACAAATAACTACCTCAACAATGAGGAATACCTGGAGTAAATTTGATGCTATTGTTTACTTCACTTCTAACTAGAAATTTGAAGAAATCCTCCAAATCTCAGGTTCGTTCTTACAGAGTTGCCAACTCCTTGCAGAGGAAAAAATTTAACCACTGATCTTCACTCTGAAACACTTTCAGATCTCTGGGTCTCACCGCACTCAACAGTCACATAATACTTTCAAATTTCAAAGCAACAAGACTTTCCAGGATACAGATTTCCAAATCTGAAGATGACTTTCAGATTTGTATACTTCTAAGACTCTTCCCCAAATGAATTTTGGCCAGAATCATGGGTTTCACTTGACAAAAATTTTACCTCATTGTCCCCAGCAGAGTCGCCATTTTTGTTGTTCACCAAATCTGGTTAACCCAAGAACACTTGCAAATCTATTTATGAGATAGCCAATCTCAATCAATGAAACACTTCAGGGCTTGAAAAACATAACAAGGATCTAAATCCTTCTACTCTTCAGGCTCTACAAAACCTAGGTGGGTGTACCTGTGATGCATTTAATCAAACCCATTACATACAAGACTGCATCAACAAAAGTAGATGGATCTCAAAAGGTTCAAAAAACTAGGAGGTTACTGTAGATGGGCTAGATCCACACTTGCAACTCAACATTTTTGAATCATGAGATGGATGGAACAAACTTAACATTACAAACATAAAATTAAAGGTAGATATTCTGATTTTTTATTTTAAATCCCTAAGAAAACCCCAAAATTTGTAAGATCAATGCCTTATCTAAGGGAAATAGAGTCATACATCAAACTAAAAATGAACACCTCTATTGAAAATCCAATTTATTAAGAAAAATATCCCTGTATTAATGCCTGACATTAATATATTCTAAATTCAGAAAGAGGATCATACATATCTAAACATTATCCTGAATCCTAAATGATTGCTCATAAAATTTAAACTCTTCCTTGAAGAGTACTTAAAAACAACCCTTACACTCCCACTGGAGAGGACAAACCCAAACTCCCTTGAAGACTGGATTTATTGAAGACAGATAATGCTTAGAGACAATCCAATAAACCGTGTATATGCCTTACACATACATGACCTGTAACAAAAACATTTACAGCAAGAAGATACTTTATTACTGAAAGAAAAGCCCTGCCCTGTACAATCTTGAAGAGAACTCATAATTGGAAGCCATGAAAACTGGAGCCACTCCCACATAATTATGGAACCCTTACAATTAAGAAGAATTGAGAATAAGAAGAGGAGGGAAAGATCAGATCTGCATAACGCACTACCAAGTGTCCTTTTTTCTAACTGAATTTTAATCCCTTTCTCTTTCCCGTTGAAACTTCTCTTGACATATCCCATATTTGTTAAAATTAATGGCTTGATTTGATTCCTTATCTCGAGAGCTTTCCGGCAATATATAGTACTTGCCATTTTGACCAAAAATAGACCTCTAGGCGAATTAAATCCTTCATATGCCTCCATCATTTAAATTTTTGAATTTTTTATATAGTTCACACTATATAATTAACTTTTATTTTTCCCTCTTTTTGGTGTGACGCCCTGCCACGTGGCAGTCTTTGATTCATCGATGGGGTCCACTGGGCGCCACCTCGGATGACACTTCATCACTCTGCCACGTGTCCATCTCGTCACTGCCAGTGGGTTGCTTGTTCATCGCCACATCTTCGCCATGTGTCTTTCACCTGTGGACCACGTCAGCGCCACTGGATAGGACCCGCGAGCTGGACCGCCATGTCATCCTGCCACATGTCTTTCGCCATTTCATAATGGCTAACCAGTGTGCATCTTCGGCTTGCACAATCACGCACGTCGTCGATCTTCATCAAACTTGCATGCTCTTTAACACTTCATTTTCGGCCTGAGCTTTTCGCCATTTCACAATAGCTAACCTTCGAGCATCTTCGGCTTGCGAAATCACGCCAACTGTCGATCTTCTCTGAACTTGCTCACTAGTTAAGCCGTCTGTTTCCTGCAAAACTCACCTGCCTCGAGATTCGTGCCTATGTGGGGTACGCCTAATCGCCACTTGGTTAGCCTCCTCGGTCGCCTTGGGATCCATGCCCACATGCATGGGGTCTACCTTGGGCACCCATCAGCACCTTGTGTCAAAATCCCCTTAAGGCTTTGACACTATGAATGAGTGTGCCTTTGCTTATAAATATCAAAAAAGTGCATCACCTAGCCAATGTAGGATAAATGACTTTGTCTAGAAACTGTGATTTTGAAGCTTTTTAATGGCGCCAATGGTGTTTGCTTGATTTTTTTGAAACCCTCATCTGCAGACTTTAACGCCATTCAGGAGGAAGATTTTAGGAATGGTCATAGACTTTGGTTCACACCTGCACATTGCCATTTTGTTTGAAGAATTTTTTGCATTTTTTGTTAAAAACCCCTTTCAAAGCTACAACCACGCAAAGGGGAGGATGGACATTACTTTACACCTATCAATGGTACATGCTAATTGCTTCTACTGCCCACCAAACTCCACACAGAAGGAAGGGATTGGATTTTATGCCCACTGCATTTGCTTGGAAGTTTCATTGGCCCTTGTCCACGCCACACTCCAGAAGATTTGGCTTTGAATCCTTTGCCATGATATTTGCTTTGGAGCTTTCAAAGACCTTCTCCAATATGACGCAGAGGGAGTAACTACAGGTTTAACACCTGCTACTTGCATTTGCTTTTGACTTCTAAATATTTTCATTGCAGAGAGGATGCTAGCTAAACATCACATGGAGTGAGGGGTAACTACACCAGTTGCATTTGCTGTAAATTTTACACCATTTCCATGTTGAAGGACATTGCAGGAGTGTTTCTATGTCCCCCAAACATATCACAAGAGATGATGCTGGGAAAGTTGTGCAATTTGCTTTATTTAATAATGGCTGCATCTCTACTCCACGCGGGGTATGCTCAGTGGCATTTTCATTTTGTTTTAAAATTTTAATGGTCTCCAAACTCCACGCAGCAGGGAGGAGCTATAGCTTTACACTAGGTAATTGCATTTGAAGTGGAAGCTTAAATGCTGCTTCAGCAGCACCTTTGACCACAGAGGGAGAAAGATAGACAAGTTTGCACCTTGTTTGCATTTGCTAAAGACTTCTTTTGCTAAATTTTTTTATTAAACAAAAGATGTTTTCCCAGCTATTAACTTTTGTTAACTTTGAGCAACAAAAGATGTTCTCCCAACTGCCATGTTATACTAGCAGAGGGCATGGAACTTGGCTTTTAGGCTTGACACTTGCATTGCTTGAAAATTTTTCTTCTTTATCCAATCACAAGAATAAAATGAAATCTTCTCTCACCAAATCAAAATGTCAATTACAATTGAGCTGGTATTGATATGCATTACTCTGAATTAAGACCATTTCGCCATGAAATTAATGCACAGGCATGAGCCAGGTCGGGCCCCAAAGTGGGTCCAACTAAAAAAACATCATTTTCATTCAACTGACCTTTGAAATGACTCACGGACCTTGAACATACCTCTGGAAACGATCGGCACCATTTTCAGATCATCAAATTGAATTTCGCGACTTTCAGGCACTTACACCACATTTTTGCATTTAATCGCGAAGACGTAATTTTCAAAGTGGTCAAAACACCTTTCTGGACCACGCCATCTGACAAGTGTGTACTCTGATATACAAGCATGAACTCTACCAAACGGTTTTTCAAGGTGAATCCTGAGTGAAGAGATATTAATTGGCAAAAATGACCAACTCGCTTTGTCAACACTACGGACCTGATGAAGTCAATGTTTTGGCAACACATGATGCCTTTCTCAAAAATATCAAATGACTTCCGTAGATCCTCAAATTTGAAACACGGGTATCTTGAAGTACATATTAAATCTTTGAATTCTCAGTTCGATCAAAAGACTGACTGGGTGGAAATGGTGCTCTCATGAAAATATCCACTTTAACTGATATAGCAATGAAAGTGCAGAAGACTGAAAACAATGGCTCAATGAACCCTTTTGAAAACTGACTAAACGGATTGGTAGGAGCCTGAAACTGGAAACATAGCTTGTCATTTATACCAATAATAACCCGAAACAAACATTCTGACATGACACTCACTGAGGCAACTTTTACACTTATGCAAAACAGGGCTCCGACTAGCAGCTGAAATAGGGACTAGTCAAACCACACAAACTGTAAATGGTTTGATCTTCAAAAAATGAGCAAATGGATTCATTAAGACTTCAAACTTTGCAAGTTGACTCACATTTATGCATACAATTCAATCCATTTTGAAATTATTCATTACAATCAACAGGGAAAGAGATGTAAGCACTCAAAGTAGGCCACTCAATAAAATCTGCATTTATGCCTAAAATGCACTTTCAGCTCACCCCTCGAAATGGGTACCTAATCAACTGATCCAAACTGAATTATAAAAGTTGTAACTCACTGCATAGGTCAAATTTAAGGTGTAGGACACGCTTCCAGAGCCTTGCCCTTCGAAAATCAACTGGTTCCATTTTGCCCTCTTTCTAACTAGGCCATTCAAACTGACTCATTTGGAAATGCAAAGCAACATTTTGAAATGGGCCTCTAAACTTGACTCAGAACTAATGAGTCCCAACAGATATGTTGTAGCAAGTTTGCAAGATATGATGAGGATAAAAAAGCAACCTTTTGACTCTATTTTGGAAAATATGTATGAGGTATTGCAAATGAAGGGAAATGATGGAAAAATATGTGACCGATACTGGTTAACTGGAAATGATGAAGCCCTATAGGAAATTCCTTAAAATCTCTTTAAATCTCAAAACTTGAGCCCGTTTTTCTCTTTTCAAGGTTTGTAAAATGTTATTGTAAAACAGAGATGCGAAAATATTCTGCAGAGACATGATTTCTCAACTCAAACGTAGTTTTAGGTGACACAAACACGATTTCAAAAATGTTTTACAATTATGTCCAATTGTGAAGTTGTTGAATGTGACAAAATCTTAATGTTGAGTGTTTTTTTGGCAAGAAGACACAACAAACAATGAAGACACAATGTCTGAAAGTGTTTTTGTCTAATTTGAAATAAAAACATGCAAACACAAATCCTATGGCTGGTCAGGATAATAGTTGTTGGATCTCACTTAGTTTCCCAATTATGCTTATTCAAAGAAGATACTTAGATGCTTGACCCCACTGGCTCCACTCCATGACACTCACTTCTCTGAGGTAGCCAAATACCAGTCCCCATTAAAACTCCCCATGGTGAACTTTGTATCTCTACTACGAACCGTAAGAATGTGAGATGGCATCAAAGGTCTGACCTCCTGTACCAACAACTACAAGGTTATGCTCCACAAGGTTTTACCTATCACACAGACACTGAGAGATTCATAATGCCATTATGGAATCATGTAACACTCTCTGCTTGCAACTTTTGTCACAAACACTTTTATTTATAGTGGTTCAGAAGAGCTTGGCTTTAGCCTATTACCACTTGGGTCGTTCCCTCT
This sequence comes from Cryptomeria japonica, assembly GCF_030272615.1. NCBI lineage: Eukaryota > Viridiplantae > Streptophyta > Pinopsida > Cupressales > Cupressaceae > Cryptomeria > Cryptomeria japonica. The sequence continues at coordinate 499,167,099 of NC_081413.1, forward strand.
CACTTGGCCTTATGGGCTACTCAAGAGGCAAGCTCTCCTACCTAAATAGAAGATGAGAAAAATTTCTCTTCCACTGAAGGTTCAATGGATGGCTAGGGGAGAGGATACTTTTGTTATCAACTCTAGGGTTATAAACATAAAATGTGCAAAGAGCACCAAACACTTCAAAAAAGTTCTTTAACCCCAAATGAAAAAGAGATGTGACCGTAATTAGACTAAAATCCAAAGACAAGCACCTAGATTAACCCTAAAACAAATGATTAGTATTTTTGATAGATTACCCCCACCTGCAAGCACACTTGTTAGGTTAATTTTAGAAAATCCAAATCCAAATGTGAAAAAGGGGCCTTCGACAATACGTTTTTTGACAAATCCAAAGATCTGATTTTCCATGAGTTCTTTTGCATCAAAATTAAAATCATAAAGAACATACCACTTGTATAATTTCAATACATTTCCGTAAATGTAAGAAAATACAAAAAAATTGCTAATTTGCTCCAAAAAATATTTTTTTATGAAAAATCATAAAAAAATCAAACTTGATCCAAAAAATCTAAATTTTGTACTGTACACTCCTGATACCATTCTTAACCTGCAAAAATAAATTCCTACAAAAATTCTAAGCAGTTAGTGAGATATGATTAAAACATTGAAAAAACCTAATTTGTTTAAAGATCTAATTTTTCACGAATTATTTTGCATCAAAATTAAAATCGTAAAACACAAAACCCCTCTACAATTATGTGATCTTTCCAAAAATGAAAGAAAATCCAAAAAATTCTCTAATTTTCTCTCAAATTTATTTTTTTATAAAAAATCATAAAGAATTCATAGAAAATTCAAATATGCTCCAAAAGATCTAAATTTTGGACTGAACACTCCTAATACTATCCCCAACCTGAAAAAAAAAGGCGATGCAAAAATTCCAAGCCGTTTGTGAGATCTAATCAAATCATCACAAAACCCCAATTTTAAAGATCCGATGTTTCATAAATTATTGTAAAACCATAAAGATCCAACCACAAATAATATAGGTTCTACAATGAAAAATTCACCAATACTAATAGAGATACCTAAGATCGCACAAATCAACAAAATAAAGCAATATTATGATTCACATGTCAAGTAGGGTTTCAATCTCCATTGATCTTGTTTTATATATTTGCTCTCAGATTTTATGTGTTCACAAGAGCTCAACAAAGAACGGATTGTGGTTGATAGCTTGATCGCAAGAAGGCTTGATTTAATATGAGTGTTTAGACGCATTGATTAGGGTTGAAAAGGAAGAGGAAATCATCTTATATAGAGAACACTGTAAGAAATGGAGGGATAAGATTGAGAGGTGTAAAGATAAATTGTCGGCTAGGATTAAAGGGTACGTAGAGGAAATAATTAAATGATAAATGGGGTAGATAAGAAAAGAATTAAGAGATGAATGACATGTGTCATAGGTAGAAAAGGCTAATGAATTAATTAAATAAATAAATATTTATTTAATAAACAGAGGAAGTGGGATCAATTAAATAAATAAAATATTTATTTAATTTAGGAAAATGACAATTTAAATAAATAAAAGTATTTATTTAAATGAAGAAAGGCTTAGAAGAGGATTAATGAATTAATTAAATAAATAAAGATTTATTTAATTAATAAAAGACTTAGAATAAAATAATTAAATAAATAAAAAAATTATTTAATTAGATAGGACAATTTAAGGTGTTTACAGAGGTAAACTTCTAGCTTCCCTTCTATAATGTGATGCAACTACTTAGAGATCTAAATTTTTAGATATCTAAGTTATTACAAAAATATATCATATCTATATATTGAATCCTTTCAAATATAAAAATCTTCATTTATAAAAATTTACTCTGTTAAAACCATACTAGGAGAGCTATTAGAATCATATATTTACTAGAAGTAGAAGTATGAAGATTATGTAAAACACTACCACCATATTTTTGAGGAGTACCATGATCAAAGCTTAAAAAATATGGTTTACTAAGAATAGAATATTTTGACCTAGAATCCCACCATAGGAAACAAGGGATGTAGCTAAGAGAGGGACAAAGAAGGTACTCTCTAGAATTATTGGTGTTGAGACCTCCATACATCACACGATCTATCACTTGTATATATCTTGCATGTCTCTTTTTTGGAGAGGAGTTTTGCCCCATGAGGTTTTCTCCTTTTTTTCTTCATTTGTGAGAGATCAGTTGCATGATTAGTTGTGCATGGGTACCTAACATGGCCTAGTTTTTAGGACTCATATGTTGCATCTTCATGATTAGTCTTCCATAATAAGTTTTCTCCCTAGGTTGCACTTAAGGGGTGGTGTTGGTGTGAATAAGCATATTTCCTAACTCGTTATTGGTTAGCACATATTCATACATGTTAAGTTTACTTAGGAAAGATTAGTTGTCACTTGACACAATCATTTAATATTGTTCATTTTAGTTATGTTAGGTTTCATTCTAGATATAGATGAGTCAACTCATGCATTTAATTTTATCACATATTAGCTATACAACTACTCCCTTCTCACTTGCCTATATAAGCAATCTCAATGTAACATATCAATCATCTCAATAATAAGGCAAAATATACCATTCAAATTCAAGAAGCCTTGATCCACAAGGCCCACAGTTAGTCAATAGAAAAGTGATCTCCACACCTCACCATATGATTGAGTGATGATGGCAACAAGGCCCACTGATTGGTCGAAGGCAACAAAATTTAGGAGAGCTTTGGATATGTATTTGGTTATTTCAAATAAAAAAATTAACAAGGATAATTCAAATATTTATTTTTCAATTATCCTTTATACATTTAACAAAGAATACTTTTATTCTAAGGCTCAATATAGGACATCTTCCTTTGCAATAGCTTGGAATTATATTGTTAGTTAGTATACCTAATCACTTCCAATAGAATCATATTCTTGATACGCTCATAATAAATGCTAATCATTGGAATTTTAGGTGGTTATCTTTTGAAGAACATCTTGTCTCTTGAAATTATTGTTATAAGTTCTTCCTTCTGATAGTTTTTTGTTCTTTGTACTCCTAAAAAATTTAAAGACTTTTAGTTCTTTGTCCTAAAAATTTCTTTAGGTAGGGAGTTTAAATTCATGTATTAGTTGGGATAAAAAAAAAACTTGCTTATGAGAAAATGGAGGTCCTAGTCTTACGCACTATAAATTTAATATCTATGTCTTGGCTATCAAAAATTATTGGGGATGGTGTGAGCAAAAAAATTAACCGTTGGTTATACTTTTTCAAAATAAATATTTATTTGTTGTTTATGGTTAGGATGCCTTGAGAATGAGTTTAGTTGAGTAAGGGTTAATGATTTGGAATATTATTAAGAAGAGAACATCTCTTGTGAAGTGGGTTCTTCCTAGGATAGTCAATTTAGGATGTAATGCTCTTTTTTGGATAGATTATTGTCATATGTATCCCCTAATTATCACTTCATATCCTTTTTATAGCCTACTATAAGGTTTTCTTAGAGGTAGGTTGGTCTAAAGTTTCTAATTTTAAGACATCTTAACTAGAGGGGAAAACCCATCTTTACGTTTTTAAGGATTTGAGCTATTAGCGAGTAAGGATTAATTTCAATGATTTGTTTTCTCTTTATTATATATAGGAAAAAAAATATTGTTGTTCTTTAAAGAAGGTTTATTCCCTTTCTAGGGGCTATGATCTAAAATGAGTTTATTTGGTATCTAGTGGATACCATCCCTTAGAACATGACAAAATTGGGTATTGATATTTTCTCATGATGGCAAAGAATATGGAATAATTTTTACTAGTCAAAGTGTAGCTTCTTTATTTATAAATTATTTGTCAAAATAAATGTCTCTCTTGGGACAACATAATAAAATATATTTTTAAGTTCCTTTCAAAGGTTTTTTTGTGATGTTAGTGAGTAATATGCTTATCATCTTTTATTCTAGTGTTTCTTTTCTGAGGACCTTTGGAAACAATGGTAGTTTAATTGGAATAACCCTTTGGTTCATGCTACCTCTCCATCTAAATGATGGCTAGATTTGGGTGACCTCCTATTTTGGCTTTAATTCTTTTAGTTGTTTGGGATTTAGGACCTAATTTCATTGTTTTGCAAATTTGGTCTGAAAGAAATTGTGAAATATTGAATAAGTTTATCAATCTTATTAGGCATATTTGGAAAAATATATCAAATTTAAGTTAAAAGAATTTTTTTTTTGGCTAAATGCAATATAAATGTTATCCTATCTACTTTTAATAATTTATATTTAAAGAAGTTATATTTGGTGTATTCAATTTCTATTGCTAATCCTAGTTTTAGGACTAAATCTTTAAATAAGGTGAATGTAATTGGTAATTGGTCTCCTCCTCCATTGGGGTTTTTTTAAATTAATGTGGATGGTTCTTCGGAAGGTAATCTAGGTATTATAGGGATTGGTGGAGTTGGGAGAGACGGTATTGAGTTAGTTCACTTTTTATTCACTCCAAATGTAGGGGTTAGTACTAATAATCAAATGGAAGCTTAGGCTATCCTTATGGTTGTAGAGAAATGTTGTGAAGTACATTAGACAAAAATTATATGTGAGATGGCATCCTAGATTTGATTTTCCTTTTGAATAATGAAAATGTTCTAATGTCTTTGTTGAGATTGGCTTTGTATGTGAAGAAAATCCTTCACTTGTTAAAATTTTTTGGTTTTGTCTCTTTTATTCATATTCCTATAGAGTGGAAAGATGTTGTTAATTGTTTGGTTAGCTCAAAATTTGATGTTAATCATAAATGAAAGGTTATGGACTAGAGATCCCTATCTTCGTATTAGTCACTTCAACTTCTCAAACTCCTTCAGAATTGTTTGTGTTGATGACTTTTTTCTTTTATTATTTAGTTATCTGAGCCTTTGTGGTTTTATGAATTCTTTGAGTCTTTGATGTGGTGGGTTTGTAGTAAACCTCCTTGGATTTTTATTCTATGAGTTTTAGTGACAACTGTCATTGTTTAGAAATCTTTATGTATTTTTTTCAGATTTACCAATTAATATATTTATCTTTGTTCCAAAAAAATTAAATTACTTTATTCAATTTCTAAAATGAGTACAGTTCTATTTTATTCTCCTTCTAGAAACTAAAATATATATTTTCTAATTTTAGTTTTAAGAAAAAATTATACTATTTATTTATTTTATTATGTAGTAAACTAATTTCTAAGAACATCTATATATTTAAGTAATTTCTAAAGAAGTCCATAAATTTATTAAATTATTTGGAAAGATGAGATATAAAATAATTATTGATTGTAAAAAAATATAATACATAAACAAAGTGAATGCTTAACAATGAGAAATGTGTGTAAATATGGCTGAGAGAAGTCATTATTGGCAAGCAATTTTCAACAATTATTTGCAACGAAATGACAAGAGGACCGATCATATTTGACTTGGTTTGTTTAGCTTGCTGGAATTTGCAACACCAGATCTCACTCCCCTCCACATAAAGACATCGTTTCAATTTATATAAATTACTCCCCATTTGTCTTCTTTCCCAACCCTCCATTATTCTCCTATTCTCATACAAAATCAGCCTTGGACAAATCTACATAGAATTGCATGATCAGAAGAAAATTTAAAATATTTGAAAAAATATTTTCATATATTTTTTAGTTTTTCTAGACATTAGTAAATGGCATATTTGAAGGCCTTGAGGGCATTTTTAGCCCAAGATTTCGCCTACAACTCTTGGAGGCCTTTCCAACGAGTTAAACGACTCATAATTTCGAATCATGTGCAAAAAGTTATGCCTAGTTAAAGTTGGGACAAATTTTATATAGTTTTTTTTAAAAATTACATAGTTTTAGATTTTATTATGTAAATAAACCTGATATGACTATTGGTTTTTCAATTCTCAAGGAGTTGTTGGTGACCCTTGGAATCCCTTGGACTACTATATGTTGGATTTTCGAATTGAATATAATACTTTTTGGCTTGCTTCAATTCTAAGCTCTCATGTTCATGTAACAGAATTTACAATACCGTAGGTTCTCACCCAGGTGTTGTCATCCAAATACCATTATCTTGGATAGGGACAACAGGTTTCTTAGTAAGTTCCGGTCTACAATATGGGAAAAGATGGACACAAAATTAACAAAGTCTACTGCTTTCTACCCTCAAACAGATGGCCAAAGAGAGGTAGTAAATCGGATGATCATACACATCCTATGAATGTACCACTCAAAACATCCCCGCACATGGGATGAAAGTCTTCCATATGTTCAGCATAGCTACAATAGGGCAATTCACAGTTCAACTCATCACAACCCATTTGAGGTTTGTCTTGGTTATCAACCACTTGCACCCATGGATGTTGCCATACCACTTATTCAACCTGATCTGGTTCCATGTATTGGTAAGGAGGAAGATAAGTCAGCCCGGTTCATTGATAGAATTCATCATCTACAACAACAAGTTCATGAAATATTGGAACACGCCAATAAGAAATAATAAGAATAGACATGATGAGCATCACAGTCCTCATAATTTTCAAGTCAAGGACAAGGTATGGTTGCATATCCAGAAGGAACAATTGCAGGGTGCCAATAGGAAGCTTCATCCTTTGTGTTACGGGTCATACACAATCATCAAGCAAGTTGGTGATAATGCTTTTGAGCTTAATTTACCTCCATTTTGGGGTCTTCATCCAGTCTTCAATGTGGGACTCTTGAAGCCATATTTTCCTCTACTATTAGATGTTGCAGATGTGGCAGAAACAATCTCCACTACAGAATTGAATCCAAATGCAGCTAGCCCATTCCAATGCAATCAGATTGTGGACACCATGGTGAAAACACTCAAACAATAGCAGATTTACTTATACAAAGTGGTTCGAGTAGGGTAGATTGCTCAACAAGGAAAGTGATTTACCAAAGAGCAACTTCAAGAACTTTTTCCTCATCTCATTGAGAGTGTTGATGCAATGGGGCCCATTGCTTTCCAAGGGGAAGTAATGATCAGAATAAAATTTGAAATAGTTGAAAAAATATTTTCATCTTTTTTTTTAGTTTTTCTAGACATTAGTAAATGGCATTTTTGAAGGCCTTCAGGGCATTTTTAGCCCTTGAAAGTGGTGAAAGAGATTTTGCCTACAACTCTTGGAGACCTTTCCAACGAGTTAAATGGCTCGTAATTTTGAGTCCTGTGCAGAAATTTATGCCTAGTTAAAGTTAGGACAAATTTTATATAATTTTTTGAAAAATTACATAGTTTTAGATTTTATTATGTAAATAAACCTGATATGACTATTGGTTTTTTGATTCTCAAGGAGTTGTTTGTGACACTTGGAATCCCTTGGACTACTATATGTTGGATTTTCAAATTGAATACAATAATTTTTGGCTTGCTTCAATTCTAAGCTCTCCTATTCATGTAATAGAATTTACAATACCGCAGGTTCTGACCTAGGTGTTGTCATCTGAATCCATAATTCAGATCATTGCAATAGGTTTCAGCTTAGCTTATTCTTGAATTGTGATGAAAATGGCTTTGATTCTACTTATTTTCATCACAATATCATTGAATGCTCAAAGTACAAATGGAAGGAGACTTTTGAAGAGAAGATTAGGGCAGGATTAATTTCAGCTAAACTCATTGTTGTGAAAGAAGAGCTGAATATACATCATGTGCAGAGTTTATCCAAGTGGAATAAGAAGAAGAAGTAGAGGCACCCTTCAGTTGCACATATGAAAATCAGACACCCATGTAATGAGCATATCAGTGATGGTGGTGTTAAGAGAAGTTGTAGATCAGAAAGCATAATCAAGATTAAACTTCTTCTCCAAGTCATGGTGTAGGCCAGTCATGAATAAGCATCGGCCATGCAAACGCAGCTGAAGCAACAACAATAATATTGTCATGAGTTCAATAAAAGTAAAAATATTTTTTGTATTGTGATGATGAACATCGTATACCTTGATTTTTCATCGTATACCAAATAAAACTTTGATTTGGTTAATTTGTATTCAAAGATATGGAATCACTACTTTTCATAAAGATATAGTTTTGCAGATTTTTTGATGAAATTGTGTGAGCAATTTTTTTCATTAAGATGATAAGTATTTTCTTTTCTTTTTCTTATCATTCTAGTGATGGATCATGTGATGTGATCTCAACTATTGATATAAGAAAATTGTTCACACAGTTTAATCTAGAAATCTGTAAACTTTAATTTTTATTTAATGATGTGTATAGCATAATCTAAATCAAATCTATTCTTAAACATACTCATTTTCAAGAATCAATCTAAATTCTCAATTTTGTCAGATTCTGATTAGAAGAGCGTGTTCATTTGACAACTTTTGGTTTTGAAAAGGACATAACAATTATTGAAGTATTTGTAGGTTAGTTCATAAAATAGATCACTAATAAGGAGCAAATTATTGCTCCAAATATTGACTATATAATTTTATGTAATTGATAAAACAACAAGTCGATGACTTCCATAACATCTTTTCTAACTAAGGTCAAATCCTTAATTTACATGAGTTACCTAGGTGTAATACACAATTTGTGAAAGTAACCCTTGATACTTTTAAATTTGAAATATAAATGTTTGGATCCTTATTTTCCTCCTCTTAGCCAATATATGCCAACTTAAAGTACACTAACAAATCTAAATGTATTTTAAGGAACAAGTATTCTTGTTTTAGGACTATATCTTCTATAATGGTGAAAATCAGTGTTCACTGGTCTAATTATATGAACTAGGAACAAAACCCCTTCACAACCGAAATACATTAAGGGGAATAAGAGTGAATAGGCTTAGCCTCAAATCTATCGAAAAGGGGTGAGCATAAATTACTCTTCTTTAGTCTCCTTGTTTGATTTTAAATTGAATTTCACGATGGGAATTGTATGAATTAGGGCTAAGGGTGTAAAATTGATAATGATCAACATAATAGACAGTTTCAGAGTAGATATGTAGACATAAAGTATAGATCTAGAAATGGGAAGCACAGAGATACATGTATGTGAAATCTAATCTTGGAAATGTAAGAGAATTGGGCTAAGCGACCTTGTCCCAAGGTTATGAGATGCGGATATGAGAAACAACTCTGGGATTAGGTTGTCAGAGTTGTCATTTTAAGTATCTCCCTAAAATTGTGTCAAAGAATGGGGTTAGGTGACCTTATTCTAGCTTTTCCACTTCTACAAAATATAGTCATATGTGTCACAACCTGCACTTTTTGGATTTATATTCACTCTCTCCATAGCATGTTACCCAACACACACAAGAGAGAGAAAATGGTGTTGGGTTGATAGGGGTTTGCCTAGGTCAATTCTCAGGTTTGAAATTAACCCCTAATGAAAAAGATATTGAATGAAGGAAAAGTTTTAAAGTAATAAGTTGAATTATACCTCAAGCTTAATGTTGTTGATAGTGTTGATGATGTAAAGCACTTTTAATAATACCCACAAATTTTGATGCAATAACATGATATGACAATACCTAAAAGAATGAATCATGAAAGCATGCTTGCATGAATATTGTTAGAACTTGTTGCACCATAATTCTCAAACCTAAAGAATATTTGCTTTTAAATGATTTAGGATATGGTGGGATGAAATATCTTGTTAGAGTTGACACTGATGAACTCAATCTCCCAAGATCACCTACAAAACCAAGATCAACCTTCTACACGAGAGCAACAAAGAGGATGAAGTGCTAGAATATGTTGTATCAAGAAAATTAATCGAAGATGAGAATTAGAGAGTTTTTTTTCAAATAAAACGAGGTTTAAACTCTAAGGGTGAAAACCAATAAAGAGGTATGCACATACCAATAATCATGTTGGAGAATGGTGTCCATATGAATTTCTTTTACATATGGGAAAAGAGAAAACCATTTTGTGAGGCTTTTTACCACATCTAACTAAACCCCATGAAGGACCCAAACTATGTTAACCCACTTACAAAGAATATATTTGAAGAAGATAAACACATCAAAATAGAAGATCAAAGTATATCTTTCAAGTTATTTAAGCATTATTAAATTCAAAATTAGGAAAAACCACATTAAGTAGGGATCCTAAAAACTTACATCATGAAACATCTTTAGTACAAATTTTGAAGGTCTCTTCCACACATTCAAACCATCAAAATTAGAACCTGCTAGATTGTTAATATTGGAACTCAATATTGAGAAAGAGGAGCTCTCAAGCTTAGAGGTGTTGAAGAATAAGCTTCTAGCTGGTCCGAGCTCTAGAACAGGCAACACATTTATCAACAATGGTGGTATCAAAAGTGCTTGGAGGACCATAAAACATATTGAAGAATGAATTTCCATCTGGCTCAAGTCCTGGTGTAGGCCACTAATTACTATATATTTACCATGTAAAGGCTGGTGAAGATTATTTTCAATGAACTTCCTATTGGTATCTGTAGGCCGCCATTGAAATTCTTCTTTTAAATATTTGAACGAAAATTTTATTCTACAACATAGGCAAACTATGAGACATTACTTGGACTATTATTTTATTTCAATTTTGTGTACAAGTCATTCAAACATGATAGAGAGATGAGAGTGTTCAATAAAAGCAGTATACGATGAAGGTCTCAATTCAAGCATATGCTAAAAAACATTAATTAGAACTCGTTTCCCATATTACGGAAGTTTTGAGCATGCACAAGTCGTGGGCGACATTCAACGACAAATATCATCATTTTTTTATTTTTTTATTTTTTATTTTTTTTTTATATTGTGTTGGAAAATTTTAGATCCTTTCACTTAATTATGAATATTAAAATAATTATTTTGATGAATAGGTATTTTCTACTAATTAGAAATATTAAAGTACATATTCACGAAAAAAGGTTGCGGGATACGAGATCATTCTGCGAGAGTCACTCTGCCAGCGGTCGGAAACAAAAAAAAAACAAGCTATTCATCAAAAAACTTCCTCAGGCAGCCAAAGCAGAGGCAGTTGAGGTGGAGGATCAGGGTCAACATTTTTGCCCCCATACATCAGCGGGGCCAAGAGTTCTCCACCCATCTTCAGGATCTCTTTCAATTTCTCCTTCCTCCTACCTGGGAGGGGAGATCACCAAAGCTAGGCGAGGAAACTTGGAGGTGGTGGCAGAGGGCCACCCAGAATCAACAACAGGAGGAGCAAAGGCCACAGGAGCATCAAAGGGCCACCCCAAGCTAGAGCCATGTCGCGGCAGGGAAGCCGAGCGGTGACGCCAAGCAACATCTCTCCCACCTGAGGACGGTGGGGAGGTTGGGACCGCGAGGTCTGAGAGCGGCGAGCAGAGCAGTTGTAACCGCGGTGGCGGCCACGAGGCGGAGTACGGTCGGTAGAGATAGAGTCCAACTGTACTCGAGCAATCGCATAAGGGGCATTGCCCCAGTGTTGAAGGAGCTCCTAAAGGTGGGCCACCTCAAGGGCCAGCTTGTCAACTTGTACCTGAATCAACATTAATACATTGTTACAAATGCAAGCTTTAGCATAAAGCGAAACATTAATATCCAAACAGCTATGAGAAAAAATAACTTTAATTGTAGGTAAATTTTTTTTAATTTTTATGTTTTTAAAGATAAAAATATATTAATCAAGAATTCAAAGAGAATACAAAAAATTATGTAGACAATCATAGTTATCACTATACGAAAGATAACAAAGAGCCAAAAAGATCTCCCACAGCTCTACAAACTTTAAAAATACATGATCCTAGCAAAAATAAAAAATGAAGTACAATGATTAACCCATATCATTCTAAACTAGATTTAAAAACTGGTTGACCTAATGTGGAGAAAGAAAATCCCAATAAAAAACATGTTAGTTAAGACAAGGCAATCAATAATCACTTTTTAAATACTGTATCATTTCTCTATTAGTTAAGACTAGGCAATTAAGTTATTGTAAACATACTAATTGGTGATGATAAAATTGATTTATATTTGACTCTTTATTTGATCCAACTTGTTCACAAGCTTAATTTGAGTACTTAAATGAAGTGATATGAATTATAGACTCAAACATTTTTATGAACATATATTCATTTAACTTGTATTTGGTAAAGGAAGAGATAGTAGTCTTGTAGTTTGGAATGCATTATTATCATCTTAGAATATAATTTGATTATAAAAATACAATCAATAATGTGTGATTTCTTAGTATGGGATGTGTATGTCATTAGCTATATAAGTGTTTTATAATCATAAGATAATGCTTATGAAAATTTTAAGTTGAAGAAGAATAAAGGGGCACATGTGTGATGAAATTTAAAAAGTTAAAATGTAGGATATTTCACATATATACTTCATCCATTATTATAATAGATGCAAAATATAACTTAAATACTTCATCCATAATTATAATAGATGCAAAATATTTATTTATATGAATTTCCTTCAAAGTCTACCTATAGTTCTAATCATTCTAGTAATTAACAAATTATTATTTTTAAATATAATTTTGATTAAAGTTGGATTAGGAATAATTCTTGAAAGAGATTTAGAATTTTAAAATAAAATTATAGATGAAGTGAGATAGATTCACTATGACATTGATAATGTTCTAATTAGATAAAACTAGGATAGGCCCAAACCATTACATAACTGCCATACAATTGCACAAAAGAGAGGAGCTCACAAGCATTGAGACCACCAAGGCCAACAACACCAAGAAAGGACATGCCCTTTTTTAATATGAGCTTTGTTTTATCAATGATTTGTTTAAATACGGGTTCTTTGCTTCACATGGGTGCTTTGTTTATTTTAAGAAAATTAATGAGGATTTAAGGATTTAAAATCTACTATTTCCATTATATTTCCTTTCCTCTATTTTTTTATCCTATGTTGGAGTTCATCATTTGTAATTATATACTTTGTAATTTTTGCATTTCATAGTTAATGAAACAATTTTATTCAACTTGCTCTAAAATTATTTTTTCTATGTTTTGCAAGTTTTCTTCTTATTTTCTAGCTAGATCCTACTTTATTTTGTAGGATTATATAAAATTTTACATGGTATCAGAGCATCTGGGAGCTAGGAAGAAGGAGCATAAACAATCTTTTACAAGTATTGAAGATTAGAGCTTATAAAGAATGAAATTTCCAACCTTTGCAATTCTTCTACCATACAACTATTTCAAATGGAATAAAGATTCTACTTCAATTAAGTAGGGGCTTGTATTGGATAGTAATGACAATATAGGTTGAACCAAATTATGTAGTTGAAAAATACAATCAACTGGATGGATTAGGTTTACAATCTCCTATGCTTATCCATGTCCCCATAATTGTTGTTTTAACGTTGAAGCATGTAAAAATCCAAATGAGGTTTGGATTACATTGGAAACTCTTTTTGGGAAGTAAGATGAGATGTAGGATCAGATCCTTGAAATGAGCTCAACTTAGTAGATCCAAGCAATTTTGAAAATATTCAAGACTTCTTCACAAAGTGCAAAGCCTTATTACTCCAATTGAAAGGATGTGGAATTAACAAATCCACACAAGAAAATAAATTAATTCTTAGTATTTTTTCAAAATTGGGTCTAGGATATGTTGTATTTTTCTCCAATTTTTATATAGCCAAGCTTACGATAGGATCAACTTGGTTTATTCCCACACTCAATGATTTTATTGAGTCTCTAATACATGAGCAGGATAATCTTATAAAGATGGGTACATTGAAAAATTCCAAAGATCATGCACTTGGTGTGCATGCAAGTGGAATAATAGATCAAAATCCAATCAACAATCAAAAGGCAAAGGGAAGAAGGAACTAGATCCTAAAAAGATAGGCAATCTCAAACCTCCATATGAATCTAAGAGCTTGAAGGAAAATAAGGACAAAAAGGGAAAATCAAAGTGTAGCTATTGTAACTATGGTTACCATCTAAAATTATCATGCATGACCATTGATCTCATGACATAGACACTTCAACAAAATAATCTTGGTAACTTTATTCTAGAAAGTGCCAAGAAGAAGCAATAAGAAAAAACACAAAAACCAAGAGGTAATGTGCATGCATTAATTGCTATTCATTTTTCTCCAGATGCATGAATCATATGTTGGCATTCTGGTGCATTTTGTATGACCAGTAAATGATATGGTTGTCATTGTTGGCAACATCATCTCCCAAGTCTTCACAATCTATCAGCAGTAAGTAGACCAGTGTACAGAGGTTAACCAGCTAAGAAATGTGTAGACATGCTAAGCAGTGAGTACACTGACACACTTAAGAGGTCAACTAACAAGCAATGAGTAGACCGGCACAAAAGAGGTTAATCGACAAGTAGTGAGTAGACCAACACAAAAGAGGTCAACCGGCTAAGCAGTGAAAAAATCGATATACAAAAGGTAATTGGCCAGGTAGATTTTGATCAGTACACCAATAGAATCTTTAACTGATGGACTTGGTAACGTTTAGTTAACATCCAGTTAAATGAGCAGTCTTCTCCAGTCAACCGGTGGACTTATCGACATGAATGGCTATTTTGGCAGAGATTCCTGCAATGATTTCTGGAGAGTGATTTATGGCGTGGTAACATAATTTTGAATCTGATGTTTTGGAGGGAAAGTTGGTGACAGATCGAAAGGGTAATAAATTCACATGATTAATTTTGATGAGGTTGATGTTCATGTGAATAGTGAAAAATGTGAAAGTGAACATAGGGGGAGTATAGCAAAGTGTAGAGTTGAGTGACAAAGGACCTACAGAGTGTAGAACCGAGGTTCAGTAAATCGGCAGAGTGCAAAGGCGAAGGTATATTCAGGAAACTGGTGTTGTGTAGAGAAGACACAACTAATGCAAATATAGTATGAGTTTCAATGTGATCTGATCAAGCTATCAGTAGCCACTCTAGAAGATCATCTTTATGTTTCTTTCTAACCATTGCAACTAAAATCCCTTAATAGGGTGGACTTTAATAGGTCCCATTGTAAAAATCCCTTAATCGGGTGTCATCTTAATTGATGATCCTAAGACCTTTAACAAGGCTACCTTTAACAGGGTAAAGGCACTGACAGGCCTAAATCAAAATCCCTTAATCGGGTGGCACCTAATAGTGTCTTTGTAATCTCCTAATATGGATGGCTCCTCATCAGGCGTACTCCAGAAAAGTACAAATCTTGTGAGTTCCCACTCACACCATGGTTTTCTCCCATTTGGGTTTCCACGAGATAAATCTTGGTGTCACTGTGTATCTTTTCATGCATGCATATTCTTCTACAGTAATTATTTATATTGATAAATGTTAATTTAGTGCAAACCTAAAGTAAAAGTTTTAATTGGGCTAGAACCGGTATAGTGTTGATTCACCCCTCCCCTCTCAGCACTGGTTGGGACTAACATCATAGACTCTGGAGCAACAAAATACTATCTTTCATCTTTATAACCATATGAAGGTCCTCTTATTCTCATGGGAGATGAATCTCCAGTAGAAGAAACTGGACAAGGGTGGGTAGAGCTTGGAATTGGTAGTTTTGAGAATATCTTTCACATTCCAAACCTTTCTATCAATCTTCTCTCTCTATATAAAATAACACATATTGGCATTGGAAGGAGAGTTGAATTCCTCCAAGCTTGGTGAGTATATTTTTCATGCAAGACAAATCCAAATTTTTTGTTGGT
This sequence comes from Cryptomeria japonica, assembly GCF_030272615.1. Lineage (NCBI taxonomy): Eukaryota > Viridiplantae > Streptophyta > Pinopsida > Cupressales > Cupressaceae > Cryptomeria > Cryptomeria japonica. Next base: position 499,182,732 of record NC_081413.1, read on the forward strand.
AAGGAAAATCATCAATCTTATCTATACACTTTTTTTGTCTTTGTTGCTCAGTTAAATCCCACGTTACTACTAACACATGCAAATGATGGAAGTAAAATTTAGCATGAAATATGTGTTTGTTCATTTAAACTTCAGATACATGCAACAACTTAGAAAACAAGGGATGGTAAATGACCAACCTAACGTATTTTGTTTTGATAGATTTTGTGAAGGTTGTTATCTTAGAAAGAATCCTCCAGAAAAGTTTTAGAAGGGGAATGCATGGAGAGCCTCTTCTACTTTAGATCTTCTTCGTAGTGATCTTATGGGTCAATTTATAGAAATTTCCATGAGCAAATACAAATATGTTCTTCATTCATTGATGATTGTATGCAATACACAAGGGTTAATTTTATCAAATTCAAGTGTAAAGTGTTTGAGAATCTTAATATTTTCAAAGACCATGTAGAGAAGTACTTTGGGGAAATGATCAAATATTATCTGCATAGATAATTGGGGGGAGTATGTCAACAACAATGTCAAACATATTTGCACAATGAAGCTAGAATATAGTTGTAAAATGCAATTCCTTACACTTTGTTGTAGAATAGGATATCTAAGAGGAAGAATCAATCTTTGAAAGAGATGGGTAGTTGCTTGTTGCATGCGAGATCTCTTCCTTTTGAATTGTGGGTTGGAGATATTGGTTGTGCTTAATACATACAAAATAGATCTCCTCACAAATATGTCATAGGGAAAATACCCTTTGAAGCTTGGAGAGGCATGCAATTAGAAGTAACACATTTTTCATATTTGACTCACGCACATGGGCTTACATTCTTGCAAACAACGGGAAGGTTTTGGAGCCTCAAAGAAAAGAATGGACCTTTGTTGGATATATTGATAGTGCCAAGGGATGTAGATTTATAGATCTTTCAATAGAAATAATCTTCATTGAGAGGAGTGTCTGCTTTGATGAAAGTCTCCTACATGCATCTCTGACACAACATGCCACCACTCTTGTGCTTCCTCTTGCAAATTTGAAATATGATACTTGTAGTCATTCAGATATAATTTTTAATACTTTTAAATATGATTTAGAGAAACATGAGAATGCATGTGCAGATCCATATCTAGTCCTTGATTGGGATTCTAGTGGTGATTTAGTATCCCGTATGAGAAATCAAAGAATAAGGATCTTAGCTAAGATATATGATGTACCCCATGTGCTCTCAGCTATCAAGCCTATCATGCCAATGCATACCTATGTAGCTCTAGTATATGACCCTCAGACTTATGTAGAGGATCCTATTTGGGAAGCAACCATGGACGAGGAGTACAACTCCCTCAAATTGCAAACCAAACTTGGGATTTGGTTCCAATTCCTTCCAATCACAATCTTTTTCAGATGTCAGTGAGTCTATAGGACAAAGAAATAATCAAATATTAATTTAAACATATACAAAGCAAGGTTGGTAGCCAAATAATTTGAACAATTTCATGGCATTGACTATGATGAGACTTTTTCTCAAGTGGAAAAAATAGACTCTATTTGGTTCTCTTTCCATTTCAGCAACAAGAAGGTGGGAGATTCACCACATGGTTGTCAAGAATGCATTTTTTCATAGTTATATTAAGGAGGTAATCTACATGGAGAATATACAAGGGTATGTACAAAATTCATCTTTGGTATGCAAACTCAAGAAGCCACTCCATGGCCTCAAGCAGACACTTAGAGCTTGGTATGCTAAAATGTCCACTCTTATCTCTTGTCTCAAAATTTTATGCGATGCAAATCTCATTCAAATGTTTATATAATGAGAACATCTATCTCTTTGATAATCATAGCGCTCTATGTAGATGATCTACTAATAATAGGTAGTTTAGCCACAACCATTGTTGGAATTAAAACTAATTTGCATGATAGATTCTCCATGACAGACATGGGTCCCCTACACATTTTCCTTGGACTTGGAATAAACTAAAATGAATGAGGAATCAAAGTTTCTCAATCCAATTATACAAGAGATCTCCTAGCTCAATTTCACATTACTGACTACAAGCCATTAGCCACACCTTTCCTATTGTTGGTAAAGCTTGAGGATGGTAAATGTATACACCTAAAAATAGTCTGAAGATAATTAATTAAATAAGCAATTATTTAATTAATCTCCCTTCCCAATTTAATTGAATTCATCAATAATTTGAATAAATACCCCCTTTCATCTACTTATTAATAAATCTAAGGATTTATTTAATAGGTTCATTTCAACTCTTTGATTAATTAATTCCCTCCATCCAAAATCATTTCTTCTAATCCCCTAATTAATTAAAAAAAATCAAATTCATGAGCTGTTGAAGTTAATTAGCCTTTTCCTATTATTTGAATTTCTAAATTCAAATTCTCCTAACTTCTACCACTCCTAAACCTAACCATTCCTAAACCTAACCCATTCTACCTACCCACATGTCCCCTTTCATCCAACCTCTTCTGGAACCTTTGTGACACTTGTCACTAAGTGTTCCCTTTCATCTAACCTCTTCTAGAAGTCTCTTGACACTTGTCACCATAGAGATGACAAATGTTCCCTTTAATCCAACCCCTTTGCCAGCCTCCTCCAATTTAACCATTGATATCTTCAGATCAATCTTGACCATTGATTCCTACCACCTCACCCCTAGCCTTGGAAATCTTATAAATAGACCTCATTTTGGAGCAATATGGGTCCCAATTTCATCTCATTTTATGCATTGTTACACTTACTATAGGCATCTATCTTATAGTTTCTCATTTCAAGCATTGTTATCATGTTCTTGCATCTTCATTCTAGCTTATTTTCTAGAATAATCATGAAATCATGTAGCTTAATCAGTCTATCATTGCTAGATCATGCATCTTCATCATTTAAATCCTCCATTTAAGTGTAGTCAGGTCACTAGAGTTTGCATACCAAGGTCTGAGAGCAAAATTCATACTCGCATTTACTACGAGGCGATAGATCGCTTAGCTATGGTTTTGTCTTTCTTTGATTTAATTCACTAACCATTGCTTGTAATGATTTATTGAGTGCATTGTGTTTGCAAGAACATGTACACTTCACAGAGCATGACAGTAATGATACACCATTGGTTGATTGCACTCAATACTCACAATTTTGTTGGAGTCTTCTCTATCTCACTCACTCTCATCCAAATATCTTATATGCAGTGAGAGCCATTTATAGATACATGTAGGAGTTGCATGATCTACATTGGAAAGCTGCCAAGCATATACTTTGATATGTTCAAGAAACCATCAGCTATGGGATTCATTATTCAACATGATTTACTTTTGATCTTATTGGCTACATTGATTTGGATTGGGTTGGTGATAACATTGATCATAGATTTAATTTAGGGTATGTTCTTAGTTTGGGATCTGGTCCCATTTGTTGGCCAAGCAAGAAGCAATTTACCATTGCTTTATCATCAATCGAGGTTGAATATAGAGGTGTAGTCAATGTTACCATTCAATACATTTGGTTGTAGAATTTCCTGATTCAACTTGGTATTCTTTTTCATCTTCTGAGTGTCATTTGGTGTTACAATCAAAGTATATTGAAGTTTTATAGAGATTTAGTACAAGAACAAGGAACCAAACACATCTAGATCCACATGCACTACATTCAAGGATTGATCCATGATGGGGTCATCGACTTGTAGTATTGTCCCACTTCTAAATAGACTACCGAAATATTGACAAAGACTTTCACTGTACAAAAGTTTCACTTTCTGTAAGACCTTCTTGGGATGAAGGACACTACAACATAGTTCTACCATGCACAATTAGTGTCTATTTTGAGGGGTGGTTTTATTCCCATAGGGTTTTTCCCTCTTTCCTCATGCTTTTATCTCTATAGTTAGACTTAATGGGGGGTTTTAGCACACAAAGAATCTTTCCCAACTTAGCACTTGCTATTTTATTTTCCTTGTTTTACCGATGGTTTGTTTAAACATGCGTGCTTTCTTCACATGGGTTCTTTTTTTATTTTAAGCAAACTAAAGAGGATTTCAGGCTTTAAAATTTGCCATTTCCAAATTTTTAACTTTTCTCTATTTTTTTGTCCTACGTTGGGGTTCATCATTTGTAATTATATACTTTGTATTTTCAGGATTTCATAGTTAATGAAATAATTTTATTCAACTTGCTCTAAAATTCTTTTCTCTATGTTCTACAAATTATTTTCTTGCTAGATCCTACTATATTTCGTAGGATTAGATAAAATTTTACAGTTTCTACTAGTCAAGAGTTGATTCTCACTAATCCAATTTCCAGCTTCCTTGTCATTTATATTTTATTATGACAATGTCTGGAGAACATAATCACCAATCTAGTACAAGTTGTGTATTCACTAAAATGTTATAATTGTTAGCAAATAATTTTTGTAGGTCACATTAATTACAAAGTGGTCATTTTCTAACTATATTTTATACCAATTCTCATCATTAAACTTTTTTGATGAAACTCTTTCCATATTTTTCTTTGCAACGTTGTATTTTGTTTGTGTTAATAATTTTAAAAATTATCAAATTTAACTCTTGATTCTATTTATGCCATTTTTCATTACATTTTATTTGTCTTCAAGGGAATTTCTTGTTACAATAAGATATTTTTATTAAGTTTGTCTTACAATTAGATTCTTGGCTTTTCTTATTTCACCCTTGTTTACACTAATTCTTATACATTTTCCTATGAATTCATTTGTATTTCTTATCAATTTAAATCAAGTTTCTGACTTGTATTCATCACATTTAAATCAACACAATTCTTCTAGATTACTTTTGAGTGCTATAGAATTGATTGAGGTGAATCCCAAAGAGTGCAAGAATAATCTATAAATCTTAAAGTTTGAAATTCAATTTTCCTTGTACTTTTTGGGTAGCCATTATCATTAGACTAAATACTTGTTTCATGAGATCTAACTTATTACGTTAGGCATTTAAAGATACTTTGTTGTGTACCTAATTATACATGAAGTGAATAAGGTAAATAAGAAATAAATTGTTAGAACACATGTCAACTATGAGAGATAATAATGACACCAAAGTTAAATTGTCATAATAGAGGCAATCATTGCATTTTTAATATTATCTTTGATCATCTCATTATCATTCATTAGGTGCACCGAGGGATATAACTTAGGAGAACTTGATCATATATTGAGTCAACAAGCTCCTCAATGGTGTCACTAGACACCACCATCATAAAATAAGTTTATGTTGAGAAAAATTTTAGGCATACATTCTATTAGAAAATTCATGGACATATCAAATAAATCATGTGCAACATGTTAGGTTCATGAAACTTGATAAAAAATCATATAGAACTTGGGATTTAACCATATATTTAATGAGAATTTGTAGATTCTAAAATAATTATAAGACAATAGCAATATTTTTTTATAGTGGAAAACTTTTTACCAAAAAAATTATCCACCATCAACCTTAGAGATAACAAAGATTGTTCTGATATGATTAAAGAGTTGGATGAATTCAAAATTTCTCACGTTTTTTGGGAAGGCAATAAGTGGCGGACTTATTGGCCAATATGGCGGTGGGCTACGTGGTGGTAAAATGGTGGAGCAAACGGGACTCTTTTCTAAAAAACTTGTGTGACCTAGCATATGATGATACCATCCACTTGCTTTAATCAATGAAGAACAATAATGATTTGCTTAAGTTGTTGGGGAAATGGTTGCCTTTCGATTTCTCTATTCGAAGATCTAGAAACTTCCCTTGTGCCTGGATTTTCTATCTTCTTGTGTGGCCCCTGTCCTACTTCTATTAGGAGACTTGTCTGGTGTGGCCCATTTCCTACTTATGTTTTGTGACCCAGACCATTATGGGTGGGGACAAGAATACGCAAGAACCACCCACTTTTGATAAATGGAAGAAAAATAAGGAGGTGTGGTAGGAAATTGTTGATGGGGGAATGGTTCCCTTCTTGGTGTTAGTTCTGATGCCAAATAAGATGAGAGGGGGGAGGGTGAATCATACAAACTTAATCTTCAATATATTCAACAGATTCAACCTCGGTAGCTTTAACAGATATATGTAACCAAAACTATAAAACATGCAAACTTAAGAACGCATCATCATAACAACACTCATAACACCAGATTTAACGTGGAAACACAAATAGGGAAAAACCACTATGGGATTTTGGACCCACTAAGAAATATACTCTTCTAGAGTATGCTCGGTTAAAAGCAAATCCTGTTAAAGATTACAAACAAATTGCTAGATGTGACCCGATTAAGGGATTTCCCTCAGATCTGTTAGGATCTTCACCTTGTTAGAGGTTACCTTGTTAAAGGGTTTCAAACACTCAATCAGAATATCACCTTGCTAGAGGATTTACAAATAAGACTGTTAAGTCCACTCGGTTAAGAGATTTTCTGTCACTTACAAATAAATAACAGTAATGAATATGTCTGCAACTTTGCATCTAAAATGCTAAAGCAAATTCTTATTTGCTCAATACAATCTAGCCATAGGACTTATCTTGTCCCTCTACTGGGCTCCTTACGTTGTTATTCAAACAGGTCTTCAAGCTTCTGTGCTCGGTAATCACTATGTAGCATCCATGTGCTTACACTTGCCCGCATACATTGTTTATCAATAGTTCCTTATTTATAAACAATTTGCTAACCGCTTAATCTCTTAACAAACTTCATACACTTTGTATCAATCATTTAATCATAACCACCTCATCAGCCTCCATCATTAAATAATGCATGTATTCATCCAATGCATCCTATTATTACTTAGTTGCAACTCGGCAGATAATAAACTTCACTCGGTAGACATTCCACCTTCATTAACTAATAGCGATAACCTTAGGGTTTACCGACTAGGTTCCTTAGGGTTTACCAACTAGGTTCCTTACTCAGTAACATAGTATAGTATTAACCTTACAAACAATAGCATATGTAGGATATCAAAACAATCTAAGCAACATGATCTCATCATTGTCTAACTCGGTAATAGTTGCCCATTGAATAGATTATTCCTCCCCTTATTCATCACATTCTTTCTATGTCTTTTACCAACATCTTAATTCTCTTCAAAACATACTTTTTAAGATACGGTAGCATCATACTAAATCAGAAAATCAATTTCTTGACATCAATGACAAAATAATATTGTGAAGACAATAAACATCCTTAATCAGTTATATCCAAAATTATCAACAACCTTCTCAATATCCTAATTTAAATGCCAACAATCTCCCCCTTTGGCATTAATGGCAAAACCAATTCATTTGACCTAAAAGATTCGAATTCAGATTGTTGTGATTGTGATTACTCAGATTGCTGAAATGCTCTCCCCTTGTCATTAATCTTCTCCCCCATACATTAGTCTTCTCCCCCTTTGACAACAATGCCAAAAGAAAACTAATACATAATTTATTCCCGTGTGAAGTAATTCCTTTGCTGTTTAGTATCAACTCAGTCTCGGCTAGAGCATTTTACCTTCAATTCCTGTTCCCTATTTTTGTTTCCTGCACACCTTTAGAAAACATCATAAAGTGTGTAAATCAGCATCAACTCCTAAAAGGTATTCTTTAGAGTCATCTAACTGATGCTTTCACCGAACTTAGTCAGTGAGTAGAAGATAGGGGTAGGACCCCTAACTTACTTCTGAGATACTCAAAAGTGTCCCTTGGCAGTGGCTTGGTGAAAATATCTGCTATTTGTTCCTTTAAGCTAACATATTCCAACACCACTTTCTTCTCTTGAACTTCTTCTCTAAGATAATGATATTTTATAGAGATGTGCTTTGTCTTAGAGTGCATAACAGGATTCTTTGAAATGTTAATGGCACTAGTATTATTACAGAATATAGTTATTGGCTCAGTAACTTTCTCATTTATGCCTTGCAACAATTGTTTGATCCATGCTATATTGGTACAATTCAATGCTGCAGCAACATATTCAGCTTTTGTTGTTGACTGTGAAATACATCCTTGTTTCTTGCTAAGCCAACTCACTAGTCTTTCTCCTAAAAAGAAAGCTCCACCACTTGTGCTTTTCCTGTCATCTATGTTGCCTGCCCAATCAGCATCAAGATAATTTTTTAAATCAAAGTCATTTCCTTTCTGATTTACTAAGCCATAATCCTCAGTGCCTTTCAAGTATCTGAAAATTCTCTTGATTGTTGTCATATGTGTTTCCTTGGGATCTACAGAAAATCTTGCAACTATACCTACTGCATGTGCTATATCTGGCCTGTTGTGAACAACATATTGCAAATTTCCAATCATAGATCGGTAAAGTGTGTCATCAACAGATGTAGATTCATCATTCTTTGATAGTTTACAATTGGTAGTCATAGGAGTACTTACTGGTTTTGAATCCTCTATTCCAAATTTCTTCAAGATTTCCTTTATGTACTTGGATTGAGTAATGAAAATCTCATCTTTCATTTGCAGTATCTGTAGACCTATAAAATACTTTATCTCACCGATTAATGACATCTCGAATTCTTTGCTCATTTCATTTCCAAAGTTCTTGCATAAAGAGTCATTTCCACAAAAGATAATATCATCAACAAATATGGCTGAGATCAGTATTTCATTGTCTTCATCATTCTTCATGTACATATTGTTGTTTTCATGTGTCCTTATAAAACCAATCTTGATTAAATAAGAGTGCAATCTTTCATACCATGCTCTAGGTGCTTGTTTCAAACCATATAAAGCTTTGTTCAGTTTACATACCTGATCTTTATTCTCTCCTTCAACAAATCCTTCAGGTTGTTCAATAAAAACTTATTCTTCTAATATACCATTCAGAAATGCAGATTTGACATCCATTTGATATATTTTGAAATTCTTGTAAGCAGTGTATGCCAACAATGTTCTTACTCCTTCAAGTCTTGCCACAGGTGCAAAAGTCTCACCATAATCAATTCCTTCTTCTTGAGCATAACCTTTGCAAACTAGTCTTACTTTATTTCAAATGACCTCACCTTTTTCATTCAGCTTGTTTCTGAAAATCCACTTTGTACCCATTACATTTTTGTCCTTCGGTCTTGGGACCAGTGTCCATGTGTCATTTTTCTTGATTTGATCAATCTCTTATGTCATAGCATTTATCCAATCTTCACTATTAAATGCCTCTTTCACTATCCTTGGTTCAAATTCAGATATCAGACATGTGTTCTATCTCAATTTATTCCTTGTCATCACTGTATCATTCTTATCTCATATAATCTAACTTGATGCATGATTCCTTCTGACATACTTGGCTAATATAGGCTCGGTAGATTCTGTATTATCTTCTTCATCACTCAGTAACTGCATATTCTCTTCATTTCCCTCAGCAGTTTTCTCGGTAGGACTTCTCGGTTGAACATATACAAATCCTTCATAATCTTCTGGTTATTTGGAGTTTCCTTCATCATTTCTTTCTGCAAATTCATAAATTTTCACATTTGCACTTTCTACTATTTTGTTAGATGATTTGATCAAACATTTAAATGCTTTGCTTCTAGAAGAATATCCAAGAAATGTTCCTTGTTCACTTTTCTGATCAAGCTTACCATTTCTGTCATCTTTGAGAACATAGCATCTACTTCCAAAGATTTTAAAATAACTTACATTAGGTTTCTTGTCATACCAGATTTCATATGGTGTCTTCAAAGTTCCTTTCTTCAATTGTACTCGGTTCAGGGTGTAAATTGCAGTGTTGATTGCTTCTCTCCAAAATGTTTGGGGTACCTTCTTTTCTATCATCAAGGTTCTTGCACAATCCACAATTGATCTGTTTCTTCTCTCGGCTATCCCATTTTGCCGAGGTGTTCTCGGTTCAGATACTTGCCTCTTTATACCATGATCATTGTAGTATAAGTTAAATTCATTAGAAGTGAACTCTCCTCCTCTATCAGATCTAGGACATTTCAGTTGTCTTCCTGTTTCATTTTCAACTCTTGCTTTGTACCATTTAAACATTTGAAAAGCTTCTGATTTTCCTTTTAAGAACATTACTGACATCATCCTTAAGTAATCATCCATAAATAATATGAAATACTTATCACCATAATAACTCTGAACTTTCATAGGACCACAAAGATCAGTATGCACAAGATCTAAAATTCCCTTAGAAGTGTAGGACTTACTTGTAAAGCTTGATCTCGTCATCTTACTGTTGAAATGTGGCGACTGATCAGCAAAGTACTGTACACTCAGCACGTTATAAGCAGCTGGGATGCTTAAGGCATTGTAAGGCTGATGTACTATTTTTGCTAGATAATAAGAAAGATTGGACGGCTGTGTATGGTGGACGTAACCCATTTTGGGTGAACCACGTTAAATCTCTGTGTTATTTGTGTCCTGTTTTATTTCTTTATCTTTTGTATTTAAATCTGCATATAATTGTTAGTTCATATTTGCTTCGAATCTACTTGAAATCCTAACAATTGGTATCAGAGAGAGGTTTTCTGTAATTGGCAGGACTTTCAGATTTGAGTGGGAGCAATGGAGGATTCCAAATTCAAGGTCGAAAAGTTTAACGGCCAGAATTATCAATTATGGAAAATGTAGATGGAGGATTACTTGTATCAAAAGGATTTGTGGCGGCCATTGGAAGGAAAGGCAAAGAAACCGACCACAATATCAGATGAAGAGTGGGATATTTTAGATAGAAAGGCACTGGGATCCATTCGATTGTGTCTTGCGTCATCTGTAGTATTCAATATAACAGAAGCAAAAATGACTGTAGATTTGATGGCAACATTGGCTAAGCTGTATGAGAAACCCTCGGCTTCGAATAAGGTATTTCTTATGAAGCGTTTGTTTAATTTGAAAATGAGTGAGGGAGGATCTGTAGCGGAGCACTTAAATGAATTTAATACAATTACCAGTCAATTGTCTTCGGTAAAAATTACCTTTGCAGAAGAGGTTAGGGCTCTCTTGATTTTATGTTCTTTGCCAAAAAGCTGGAATAGCTTGGTTATGGCTGTAAGTAACTCTGTCTCTGGTAAAAATACTTTGGTATTTGATGATATTGTTGGTGTTATCCTAAGCGAGGAAATGCAAAGGAAAAGCACAGGTGAGACTCCAACATCATCGGGTAGTGTTTTGAATGTGGAGAATAGAGGAAGATCAAAGGAAAGAGGAAAAGGCCCTGGGAATGAGAAGTCACGAGGGAAGTCAAAGAAAGGACGCTCTCAATCTAGAGGAAAGAAAGATTGCTGGTACTGCGAAAAGCCTGGTCTTCTAAAGAAAGACTGTTGGTCTCGGAAAAACAAAGAAGGAGACAAAAATGAAAATGACAGTAAGGAAGCTAATATTGCAAGTAATACTTTACAAGATGCTTTAATCTTATGTTTGGATAATGTTAATGATTCCTGGGTAATAGATTATGGGGCTTCATTTCATGATACACCCCATAGAAAATATTTTCTAGATTATGTTCAAGGTGATTTTGGACAGGTATATTTGGGTGATGATGAGCCCTGTCAAATTGTTGGAAAAGGAAAGATAAAGATCAAGTTGTAGAATGGTAATGACTGGTTTCTGCAGGAGGTAAGGCATGTTCCTAATTTAAGAAGAAATTTAATTTCTGCAGGGCAACTAGGTAGTGAAGGTTGCATAGTTACCTTCTCAGACAGTATGTGGAAGGTCACTAAAGGATCATTAGTAGTAGCTAAAAGTGCGAAGGTAGGCACATTATATCTGTGTACTAGTAACACTTACTCTACCTTAGCTGCTACAGATAAAGTTACTGCAGGGACAACAACAATAAATGTTGCAAGAACATATTCGATAATGTGGCACCATAGGCTTGGGCACATGAGTGAGAAAGGGATGAAAATCCTTCACTCCAAAAATCTATTGCCAGGACTAAAGAAGATTGATTTAGAGTTCTGTGAAAACTGTGTTTATGGTAAACAGAAAAGAGTCAGATTTCTCAAGGTTGGGAAAGAGAAGAAGAGTGAGAAGTTAGAGCTTGTACATTCAGATGTATGGGGACCAACTCAAGTATCATCTCTTGGTGGCTCTTGTTATTATGTTATTTTTATTGATGACTCAACTAGAAAAACATGGGTATATTTCCTAAAACAAAAATCAGATGTTTTTGAAACTTTTAAGAAATGGAAAGCTTTGGTTGAGAATGAGACAGGAAAAAAGTTGAAGTGTCTCAGATCGGATAATGGAGGTGAGTATTGTAGCAAAGCATTTGAAGATTACTGTTCCTTAAATGGGATTCGAAAGCAGAAGACAGTTCCAGGAACTCCACAGGAAAATGGTGTGTCAGAGAGAATGAATAGGACCATCATGGAACATGCGAGGAGCATGAGATTGCATGCTGGATTGCCCTTACATTTTTGGGCAGATGTTGTACATACTGCTGTCTATTTGATAAATAGAGGACCTTCAACCCCTTTGGATGGTGGTATTCCAGAGGAGGCATGGACTGGTAAAAAGGTAAATTATTCTTTTCTAAAAACTTTTGGTTGCGAAGCTTTTGTCCATGTTGATAAAGAAAACAGAACCAAGCTTGATGCTAAATCTCAGAAATGTACCTTCATTGGATATGGGATAGATGAATATGGCTATCGGTTATGGGATTTTGAAAATAAGAAAATAATTAGAAGTAGAGATGTTATATTCAATGAGAAGGTTATTTATAAAGAACAGATGCAGGAAAAGAAGCATGAACAGGACAAACAAGAATATGTGGTGTTGGATGAGATTCCTGAAAATGAAATGCCACAGGTACTTGATGCTCAGCAACAACAGATTGTCCCACAAACTCCTGCAAGTGTTAGACGTTCTACGAGGACAAGTAGACCCCCTGAAATATTTTCTCCTTCTTTGTATTCTATTTTATTAACGGATTCTGGTGAACCAGAAGAATATGAAGAAGCAATGCAGGTGGATGTCAAACATCAGTGGCAGCTAGGCATGAAAGAGGAGATGGACTCCTTGATGAAAAATAAGACTTGGGACTTAGTCCCTTTACCTGTAGAAAAAAGAGCCTTGCCTAACAAATGGGTTTATCGGCTGAAGGAGGAGGAAGGAGGTCAGAAAAGATATAAGGCCAGACTTGTGGTAAAAGGTTTTGCATAGAAAAAGGGTATAGATTATGATGAAATATTTTCTCCAGTTGTAAAAATGACTTCAATTAGAACTGTACTTAGTCTTGTGGCTGCAGATGATTTACATCTTGAACAATTAGATGTCAAAATAGCTTTTCTCCATGGAGATTTGGAGGAGGAAATTTACATGTTGCAACCACAAGGATATGAGGTCAAAGGTAAGGAGAACTTGGTATGCAAGTTAAAGAAAAGTCTATATGGCCTAAAGCAAGCACCTCGACAATGGTATTTAAAATTTGATAGTTTCATGGATGAACACGATTATCATAGATGTCATTCTGATCATTGTGTATATTTTAAGAGATTTGATAATGGCAGTTATATTATCCTGTTGCTTTATGTTGATGACATGCTTGTTGCTGGGTCTAACATGCAACATATAAATGATCTTAAACAGAAATTAGCCAAGTCATTTGCTATGAAGGATTTGGGTGCAGCTAAGCAAATTCTCGGTATGAGGATTACACGGGACAGGAAAAATAGAACCTTGAATTTGTCCCAAAGTGAGTATATAAAGAAGGTGTTGAAAAGATTTAACATGCAGGATGCAAAAGCAGTTAGTACACCTTTGGCTAGTCATTTCAAATTGACTAAGGAGATGTGCCCAAAGGCACAGGAAGAGGTTAATAAAATGTCTAACATCCCGTATTCATCAGTTGTTGGCAGTCTGATGTATGCAATGGTATGCACAAGGCCAGATATTGCACATGCAGTGGGAGTTGTGAGCAGGTTTATGAGTAATCCGGGTATGGAACATTGGAATGCTGTGAAATGGATTCTTCGGTATTTGAAAGGAACTACTACGAAGGCATTATGTTTCAAAGGATCTAATGTTGCTCTAAGTGGATTTGTTGACTCTGATCTGGCAGGTGATATTGATTCATGAAGGAGTACTACAGGGTATGTTTTTACTATAGCGGGAACTGCAGTCAGTTGGATTTCTAGGCTGCAAAAGGTTGTTGCACTTTCAACCACTGAAGCTGAGTATGTTGCTGCTACAGAAGCCAGCAAAGAGATGATTTGGTTGCAATGTTTTATGAAGGAATTGGGTTAGACACAAGAGGATAGCCCATTGTATACTGATAGCCAGAGTGCCATTCATCATGTGAAGAACTCTACTTTTCATTCAAGGACAAAGCACATTCAGCTTAGGTACCACTTCATCCGGACTATTTTAGAGGAGGGTCAGTTACGGCTTGAGAAGATTCACACAAGTGAGATTCCTGCCGATATGTTCACAAAGGCAGTTCCACAGGAGAAGCTGATTTCTTCATCAATTTCTATTGGTCTTCTTGATTGATAATTGTGGAATTTATACCAGTCAAGTCCTAGTGTTTTATCCAGCGGATGTTGCATGTACAGTGGTGTCGTGTAGTATCAGTCTCCAAGTGGGAGATTGTTTGGTGTGGAGCCTGATCAATCTCCAAGTGGGAGATTGTTGAAATGTGGCGACTGATCAGCAAAGTACTATACACTTAGCACGTATCCTCATCGGGGGTTCGGGGGCGGCAACCCCCGAGAAAAGCGGGGGTTCGGGGGCAGCAGCCCCCGAGAAAAAAATTTTTGCCGTTTTTCGTTGATGAAAACCGACATTGTAATAAAACCCTAAAAAGGTCGACTTTGTTTGTTGCCCTAAAAACGCATGTTATAAGCAGCTAGGATGCTTAAGGGTTTGTAAGGTTGATGTACTATTTTTGCTGGATAATAAGAAAGATTGGACGGCTGTGTATGGTGGACATAACCCATTTTGGGTGAACCACGTTAAATCTCTGTGTTATCTGTGTCCTGTTTTATTTCTTTATCTTTTGTATTTAAATCTGCATATAATTGTTAGTTCATATTTGCTTCGGATCTGCTTGAAATCCTAACACTTACCCATCTGGCATCCTCAGCACATAGCATTCTCAGGTTTCTCAAGACTCGGTAGACCTCTTACTCGGTGCTTCTTGCTTATTTTGATCAGATTATCAAAATTTACATGACAAAACCTTTTATGCCATGACCAGGTATCATCTATCTTTGCATATAGACACTTATTCCAAGTTGAGTCAAGGTGAAATGTGTTACCTTTTTTTTGTGTCCCGGTAGCTGCTAACTTTCCATGCTTGTCATGAACTTTGACAATTCCTTTCTGAAACTCTATTCGGTATCATGTATTGTTTAGCTGTGCTACACTCAACTAATTGTATTTCAAACCTTCAACCCAATAAACATCATTACATTTAGCATTGTCAAGAAGTGTTATAGATCCTTTACCTCTGACTGGACATGGTGCATCATTACCAAATCTTACATAACCTCCATCATAATCTTCTAATATAACCAACTTGTGTTTATCACCTGTCATGTGATGTGAGCATCCACTATATATGATCCAAGAATCATTAGTATTTATGTGAGATATTAAAGCTTTTTCTTCGTACCTTTCTTCATATGATCCATCTTTGATAGCCACATAAAAAACTTCCTCTCTATCAGTTTCATCTGATTTATCATCATTAGATTCCTCATCAGCTATTAGACATGTCTTTTTATCTCTTCTTCTGAAGTCTCAGTGTCCTCTGTAATGATTATCTTTCTGTCTGTCATCTCGGTAATCTCTCTTTTCACTAGATTCTTTGTCAGGACAATTAGAAGCCATATGTCCTATTCTATCACAGTTAAAACATTTCAAAGGCAACTTTCCTTTGTACTTACATTTTGCTCTCGGTAGCCTTCTGACTAATAGTGCTTCAAACTCTTCTTGCTTTCTGATTTCTTCATAAAGTTTGTGTACCTCCTCAATGTTTTTGCGAAATCTTTCACTTGCTCCACTGTAATTCCCTTCAGATTACTTATACTTTCTATCATTGTAATCATCAGATTCATCAAGATGAAAAGAACTAAATGCAGACTCAACTTTATTTACCGAGGACCCACTGTTATCAAAGTTACGTAACTCAAATGCATATAGTTTACCAATAGTAGCATCCAATGAAACTAGCATATTGGGTACAGACCTCAATTCATTGATTGTAGAGACTTAGATTGCATAAGCAGGTACAAGGGTTCTTAATAACTTACTTGTGACATCCTTCTCTTCAATGGTTCCTCATGCTCCTTTGATTTGATTGACAATCTCCTTTAACCTTGTACTGTACTGGGTTATGTTCTCACCTTCATTCATTCTTATAGATTCAAGTTTTCCTTTTAGACTGTCCACTTTTGCTCTTTGAACATGTTCATCACCACCATACACATATATAAGCTTGTCCCACATTGCCTTGGCATCATTGCAACCTTCTAGATCATTAAACTATGAGTCGGTCAATTCAGATGTTATTTCAATCATTGCTTGAATATGTTCTTGCTTTGCCTTTATCTCTTCCATTGTCAATGGATAGGTGCTAGGTATAATGAAATCATTCTCCAGATAATATACAACATATTCTCCAATTCCTAATAGGTACAGCTTCATCCTTTTCTGCCTTGTAGAGAAACTTGACTTGTTCAGCTTCAGTGCATCCCTCTTATACATCTTTGGATCTTTTCCTCAAGTACCTTTAAACTTTTCTTCTGGAGTCCAAAGCTCTGATACCAATTGTTAGTTCTGATGCCAAATAAGATGAGAGGGGGGGGGGGGGTGAATCATACAAACTTAATCTTCAACATATTCAACCTTGGTAGCTTTAATAGATATATGTAACCAAAACTGCAAAACATGCAAACTTAAGAACACATAATAATAACAACACTCATAACACTAGATTTAACGTGGAAACCCAAATAGGGAAAAACCACTGTGGGATTTTGGACCCACTAAGAAATATACTCTTCTAGAGTATGCTTGGTTAAAAGCAAATCCTATTAATGATTACAAACACATTGCTCGATGTGACCCGGTTAAGGGATTTCCCTCAGATCTGTTAGGATCTTCACCTTGTTAGAGGTTACCTTGTTAAAGGGTTTCAAACACTCAATCAGAATGTCACCTTGCTAGAGGATTTACAAATAAGACTGTTAAGTCCACTCGCTTAAGAGATTTTCTATCACTTACAAATAAATAATAGTAATGAATATGTTTGCAACTTTGCATCTAAAATGCTAAAGCAGATTCTTATTTGCTCAATACAATCTAGTCATAGGACTTATCTTGTCCCTTTGTTGGGCTCCTTACTCTGTTATTCAAATGGGGTCTTCAATCTTCTATGCTCGGTAATCACTGTGTAGCATCCCTGTGCTTACACTTGCCTGCATACATTGTTTATCAACAGATCCTTATTTATAAACAATTTGCTAACCACTTAATCTCTTTGATCACATTTCCCATGATCAATCATAGCCATCAGATCTTCAATCTTGACCAGGTTCAATGTATCTGTTGGTGTAAATAAATATTCATTTTGGATATTATTACACTTAGTTAAGTTAACTTAGGATAATGCATCTCTTCGTAGTTTGGATTTGAGACACTTAGGGAAGTGTGCACATAAGGATAGAGCTTGTAGGAGAAATTCCACCTTTTGTGGTCTTATTTTGCTGTTACACTCCACATTCGGTGGGTCATCCACCTCTTGTGGAATATTATATTATTTCTCCTACCTACCCCTAGTATTTCTTACCTACCCTTGTTTCTCATTGAGCCACATGTCATATTTGTGTGCTCATACATCCATATGGCCTTGCCTATATAAGAAGGCCTATATTCATTGTAATGGTTAATCCAGTTGATCATTTTGCATATTGATGAGAATACAGTTTGTTCTTATCATTCTATTGTCTCTTTTATGCTTTTCATTGTGCCCTTGATCTTGGCAAAATCCTATAGTATCCTTCGATCTGAAAATGTTTTACCTCACCTAGGAACTGGCATACATTTCTTGGAACTTGTGCTAGGGTATTGCGGTTCAATCTAAGCTGTAGATCTTCCTATCGATCTTCCATTGCCATAGATCCTTAACAAACGTCATACACTTTTTATCAATCATTTAATCATAACCAGCTCATCAACTTCCATCATTAAATAACACATGTATTCATCCAATGCATTCTATTATTACTCGGTTGCAACTCGATAGATACTAAACTTCACTCGGTAGACATTCCGCCATCATTAACCAATAGCGATAACCTTAGGGTTTACCAACTAGGTTCCTTGCTCGGTAACATAGTATAGTATTAACCTTACAAACAATAACATATGAAGGATATCAAAACAATCTAAACAACATGATCTCATCATTGTCTAACTCGGTAATAGTTGCCCATTGAATAACTTATTCCTCCCCTTATTCATCACATTCTTTCTGTGTCTTTTACCGACATCTTAATTGTCTTCAAAACACACTTCTTAAGATATGGCAACATCATACTAAATCAGAAAATCAATTTCTTGACATCAATGACAAAATAATATTGTGAAGACAGTAAACATCCTTAATCAGTTATATCCATAATTATCAACAACCTTCTCAATATCCTAATTGAAATGCCAACACTTGGAAAGAATCCATGGCCCTTCTCCTCTGCTCATGGAAACGTTTGTCAACGGGTGGAAGAAAGGGGTTTTGAGGGCTTATTGTGTTGAATTTCAGCTAGATGAAATACTGGTGGCTATAGTTATGGGTTTGGCTATGAATGGCAAAGGTTTCATTGAGACATAAAAATAGGGGAAGAAGACATCACGAATTTATTTTATAAAGATAAGGAGCATTCAAGAGTTAATAAAATGGCTGATGGTGGCTACAACAGAAAGGATTTAATGGCTCCCTGGGTGGATATGGATGGATTTATCATGAGGTACATTAGTCTTGATGGCAGATATGCCAGTATCTTTTCTTATCATTTTACCATCTTGAATCACTTTAGGCATGGCAAAGTTGTATCGATTCCTTTCTATTTGGTTTCTTCTTTGGAGAATAGTCTTGAAAAACATGGTGAGAATCCAAATAATTCAGTCCTCCATGAAGGGATTATTGTTCTCATTATGGAGTACGCCAAAGCCCATGAAGTTGTGCCCTCTCTCTCTGAGAAAGGCCAAATCCCTAATACTAATGTTCAAGATGTCTCTGATTCAGATATGGAGATGGAGGATAGTGGGAGTGCCAAACCTCTTGTTGACCCTGATTATAAGCCGATTGAATAGGGTGAGATGTTGGTCACTCCTGGAACCCATAGCAGCAAGAACCCCCAGATGGGCTGCAAGTAAATATAAATCGACTTGCAAGATGATTTCTAAAATTGAGCCTTATTCTAAAAAGAAGAAGTTTGTTGCTAAAGACTATGGTCCCAAGACCTTGGACCAGGAAATCAAATTAGACATTCCTCTTAATGTCCTAAAGGAGAAGCAGGGGACTCTGCCTAAAGATGTGGATAGTTGTTCACAGAAGGAAATTTATCTGATGAATCTGGTGATGGAAGCGACTAGAAGCTAGGAGAATTGCTGGAAGTGGGTGGGGAAGGATATTGATGCCCTCAAAGAGGGGATTAAGGAGATAATTGATATCTTCACTGATTCGCCTGAACCTAGCAAAACAGAGAAGCTCATGATCATGACCCAGAAGATTTCCCATGATTTTGAGGTTATGAAATATAAACATGAACAAAGAATTGAGAAGGTTGAGCAGTCTATGGACAAGATCAAGAAAAACCTTAAGAATCTGGTTGACATAAGAAAGGAGGCCATGAATAATAGTATGGAGGGGCTGGAAAAGATCAATGCCATGGTGGCGGAGTATAGATCCAATCCTATTGGCAGTGATCTTAATGACAGTAGCAGAAAGAAAGATTTGGGCGATGAAGACTCTATTATAGGCGACAATAAAACTACGGGCCCTAGTTCTAGGACCAGAAGCAGGAGCAGCAATAAGGGTACCTCCAGGTTCATTATGGAGGAATTGGAGGAAATCAATAAGGTCACCATCCAAAAGAACAAGGAGCTGGTGCACTCGCTTAATTGAGTGTTTTTGTTTTGTTGCCTGTTGTTTCTTTTTTCTTTTGTGTTCAGTCTGGGGTGCTCCCTTGTTTTGCTATTGGTTTATGTTTAGTTGACTGATGGCCAGGTTCTGTAAAACTCTTGGTTTCGGGTCCATGTAAAACTAGTTTGTCTTTATCAAAAACAACACCCATCCTCCTATTTAACTATGACATTTATTTGGATTCAATTATCAAGTTTGAACTCTATTAGATTTTAATTGAATTATTTTTTATTTAATTGGCCTATATAATTAGATAAATTGAGATTTTTTTTCTTACATTTGTAATGAACCTAAAATTCCTTAACAACCTAATTTTTTTCTTTATTTAAATTAAAAAATCACCTTTGATATCTTATTTATATTAATTTATTTTACATTTACATAGGGTTTATGCTCACATTGTTTGACATACATACCAATATAACTATTGTTGCTACCTAAACACCCTTTTATAATCTATTTTCATGCTTTCTAATAGGTCATTTTCTATATATATAATTGTGACATGTTCATGTATTTTATACAATCCTTCTATACTTAATGATCTCATGATATTTTATATTATGGATGAGTACACTACCATGAAGTTTCTTTTTCATTTATTGAGACATTAAGTTCTTATCCATTACTTTTAGCCATGCTCACTTTAGTTGCCAAGTAGTTTCATATGGACTCTATTTCTCTCATGGTTTGTGATAGTGATTAGCATATAAGTAGCAAGGACTAAATTTATGCTAATGATACACCTAAACTGATGAAAATAAATGAGGTCACATCTTCCATGATACCTTCAAATCCACATATTGATGAGTATTTAATGAATTACCTACATTTTAACACAATGATATTTTTTTAGATCTCATATTATTACTATCGATTGTAGTACCCCTACCCTGTTCAGACCCTTTTTGGCATCATTGAATCAAGGTTGACTTTTTAGTGGCTTATGTGGATGGTTGATTTATTGTGATTGTGATGTGTATTCTGGTATTACACTTTGGAGTTTGTTTGGTGAATATGATTATGCATTATATTTCATTGAGGAATAGATATTAAATATACATTATTGCTTATTGATGAGTAGTTGTTAACTCTACTTCTACATAGTATTTTATTAATGAGGAAATGTTAAGTTTATTTATGCATTACTAATGATAGAATAACACATTTACTTTACGTGCAGGTTGCTTCATGTATATGTCGTCATGTTGTGTGGAAGTGTATGGGGTGTGAGGAGATGATTTTTCATTACTCATTTCGGTGAGACACGGAACATCATGATTCTCATTCACCGGTGTGTTTACCATGTTTGTGTGTGTGTGTGTGTGTGTGTGTGTGTGTGTGTGTGTGTGTGTGTGTGTGTGTGTGTGTGTGTGTGTGCATGGTTCGGTAATATAGGGAATTGCAGGTACAAGGTATCGTCTCCACCTGGCTCCATAGGTCTAAGCATACCTAATTAACCTAATAGAATTGGAGGAGGTAGTTCTAAGGTCCTAATGTTGTCCCTAGCCTTGCTCAATTGTGAGTGTCATCAGTCTTTTGTCTTCCCTATTGGTTCGCCAAGTAGGCCACTTTTTTGACGTTGGTATGTGGGTCATGTTCTATTTTGGTTTCTGTTGAGTGTTGTGTGTTATGCGTTTTGTGTGTTTAATTATTCTCTTCTTGAGTAGTTAATGAGAATTTAATATGTATTGTGTTGATTAAAAGGAATTAAGAATAAATTGTATTAGAATCATTTATTGTGGTTAAATAACTAATCGATTATTTTTAATTGTCTAAGTTAGAGTGAATGTTGAATTATTAGTGAAAGTTAAATTATATTTGGCTTGAGTAATTGTTTAAAAAGAAAAAATAAGACCATTGTTTTATTAAATTGATAAATCAAATTCTATTAAGCTAGCAAATTAGAGTATTTATTTATTACCATATGGTGGAATTAAATATGGGTTATGCATTTTTTGCACATTGAGTCTTATTTTTTTTTAATTTTGAATATTTCCAACCATAGAATAGATTTTTGGAATTTTGATTGGGAAGGATTTCTTGGAGAAATTTTGTGGGTAGAGGCTTGTTGGAATCGTGCAAATCAATACTTTGGGCTGTCCAAAAGATTCAACCTCTCATGGTGTGTACAGATTGCATCTTCATTTTGTAGTTTTCCTCAAGTGTGAGGTATGATCTTTGATTTTTCTTTTAATTCTTGACGAGATCAATTTGAGTTTATTGAAAATGATTAGTAATGTGAAAAAGAGAATTCTTTTAATTCAAAATTCTTCATTTAATTGATTCCACACTTTGTATGTTTCAATTTTAAAAAATGAGAGTTGCTTTTGGGGAAATGCTGCCCAAATTTTTATGTATGCTTAGAAAGTGAATTTTATTTCAAAAGTGTGATGTTGTTCACCCATCAACCAATGGGTTTTAAGAAATTTTTGATTTGTCAAGTTTTAATTTTTTTTGAGTTTTTGGAAATCCATCAATGGTGGATGACCTCCAAAACCTGGTTATTGGTCTCCTTAGAATTTTTTTAAAATGTGAATTTGATGTTTTAAATATCAAATTATTATGTGGAATAATGATATTATATATGAAAATTTCAGTTGTGGATTGAATCAGATCCGTTCTCCTAGTGTTAGGGCCAATTGAGTAATTGAATACATGTACTAGAAATGCATTATTGCCATGAAGTTATTTGTGTGAATTTAAATAAAAATTAATTATAAATTTGTTGCCGTGTATGTGCATATATATCTCTGTGAACAAAGATAAATAAATAAAAAATATAATTTTATGTGGGGAGGGGAGGCATAATCCATCCCCAAACCCCACGGTTGTGGGGAGAGAGCACCACTACGTGGACCCTCTCAACCCACTGTGGTGGGGAGAGACACTGCGTAGTGTTGCTCCCTCAACAAATACATGGTGTTGGGGGGAGAAAATCTCCTCCCCACACACCACGATATGCCTCCCCTCACACCATGATATGAATCTCGTGGCCTTAAAAAAAAAGGCAGTCAAAACAAAATCACAGTTAATATTATTTCTTGTCCAATGTGTAAAATTTTATATTGATTTTAAATTCAATATGTGTGTGTGTGTGTGTGTGTGTAATTTGTAATTTTTAATTTGTTAATGGTAATTTTCAATTTGTAATTTTTATTTGGAATATGGTATTGGATGAAATTTGTTTTTTTTTTAAAGAAATATCAGTTTAGTAATTAATTTATTAGTATATGTGTGTATATATTTATACTATATATTTTAAAAATTTACTATATGAAGAAAAAATGTTAAATATTGATTTGATGTAAATGCAAATATATTGTTGGCCATCAATTATGTTTATTCAATATAGCTTTTAATTGGAAAGATTATTTTGATTTATATATTGAATTTAGTTTTGAAAAGTATTTTAAATGTTAATTTCATTATCTTGAAATTTTAAAATTCAAGTGATATTTGTTATAGCCAAATTGGCTTAAATTGAAATGATTATGTATTTATTTTTAAATGATGTGTTGTTCCCTAATGTGGATTTTATTATCATGAAAGGGTCAGTTATTGAAATAGCTGCAATTAGAGATGAATTTAGAGTGCAAGTAGATTCATTTGAGTGTTTACTCTGATTGGTGAATTTTTGTTGTTTATTTGATAGACATTCACGTTTCATGATGGCATGTTGTTGAATATCAGTTTATTGTGCCAGTTGATTTGGTTAAGTTTTGGTTGTGGTCATACATGCTTTATTGTGGTTGTAGTCTTGTTTTACAAATAGACCAGTTGTTTGTTTGACACCTCCAATTGGTTTAACCATGGTAGAAGGTTTGTTTAATCATATTGTCCTTTAATTTTGTTTTTTTTGAACTCCTTATGTTAGTTGGATTTTGTGTTTTACCTTGGGGTTCTTTGGAGGTTGTGTAGTGTCATAAGGAAAACTGCCTTTCGAGTGGGGGTCACGCCCAAAGAGGTAGCAGGGTAACCCATCAAAAGTTGAGTAATAAGTGATAACTTAATTAAAAAATGGGGGGTTGGGTTTTACAAACATTAATCAAGATAAATTGTGCCCCGCTCATGGTTGAGTGCTAATACAGACTCAAGATGCAGTGGGAAGGCCTGGAATGGCAAACCAACTAACTTGTCCTCACAAAAGGTTTGTTGGGTCCGCATGAGACATGGATGGGGGTCGGAGCTTCGGGAGAGGCTACCAGGATAACCCAAGATGGGGATCGGGGTCTATGGAGGCCTGCTAGGGTAACCCATACCAGCTATGTGATGACACTCTTCCCTTATGTTCACTAGTGTATATTCATGTGTTGGCTTTACTTGGAGCACTCTTATGAGAGTCAAGCTTGTATGCTTATGTCTTGTGTGAGTTCCTAATGTACATGTGAGACCATGTAATGCTTTGTTATGGCTTGCTTGAGGGCCTTAATTCTATCTCCTAGCAGGGAGGGGTGGTTCTTTTTTGGGCCACATGGTCGGGTGGTAGTGTCACTTTCCATTGGGTATTTTGTTCGTGCCTTCTTGTGATGGATTAGCTTCATAGGTGCTCCAGATGTTTCTCTTAGATTCATTTCATTTTGTTGTTCCTTTTGGATCCTCTTTTATGCCTCAAATCATATTTGTATATCTTGGACCATTATGTGGTCGGTTGTATCATTTGTTTATGTACGCCTTGATGGCATGATGTAATTGTTATAAACTTATGTATTTTTCATCTTCTATTTTATAGAAAGGTCTTTCACTTGAAGCAGGCCTAGAGACGTAGCCCATCAGGGGTGAACTTCGTTATCAATGTGTGTTGTATGGTGTATGTGTTCATCTGGTTCCTTTTAATTTTGGATGTATGAGTTGTATAATGGTTATATTGTATAATGTAATTTAGGTGATATTAATCTTAATTGTATGCATAAAGATTAATTTAAATGCAGTAATATGGATTATGATGAATGTAGCTTTAGTTATGTAATGTAACAAATGACAGATGTATATATTCAATCATTCTTAGTTTAATCTCTTATGGAATTTAATTTCTATGTTCATGTGGTAATCATTCTATCATGAACATGTTTAATCAATCTCATTGTTAACTGGATTAATATACCTTAATTTTCATTGGAAACCCTTTAGGAGTTTGTGTTAAGCCTCCCACTTGTGCAACTTCTATTGCAATGTATATCTTCTACATTAGTGTGTTATTATTAAAAAAAATTATTTGCACTCTTTTTGAGTGTTTACAGTTGTTTCCTTTAGGGTTTCTTGGTGGGGCATTACATGGATATTCATGTAATTTGTCTTTCACATAGTGACGCCTTTCTTGACAATACCACATACATTGATGTAATTTCATTATCTCTTCATGTATTATTGATACTTGTCATAGATTACATGGTGAGATAATTATTCATATTTAGTGAAAGAAAGATTGGGCCTGGAAACACTTACTATGCTAATCCATGCAAAAAAAAATGTAGAAGCTAACATTTTATATTTTTAATAAAAAATAATAAATATAATAACAAGAATTAAAATTATAGTGAAATACAATAGACAAATTTAATACAATCATATCATAGTGATATACCCAAGTAAAACCAATTTGATATATAAAAAAAGTTACTCCAATGAGCAATAACTAATTATAGTATAATAATAATATGGTTAAATAAAACTTTATGCATATGCCCTTATAGGAGTAAAACCAACATTAAATCAAGGAGTCATCTCAATAGTATAACAACCTTGCAGTACATTATAAAACTCCACACAAGAACCTCAATAGATAGAATAGGCATAAACAATAAATCATCC